>NC_056739.1:302701562-302756562 GCF_019279795.1 Protopterus annectens
AGTTGCACAGAAATAAGCAACTTAATGTCTGGAGTGGCAGCATGAAAGGACACAATGATGATGTAATTGCGCCCTGTAGTGGTAAACTGACCAGTGGAGGAACGATTTATTGTTTCAAAAACATAAGTTTCTGTAGTTGATTTAAAAAAATATATTTGTTTTTAGTGAATACCTAGATGTCCTTCCTTATCGTTGTTGCAGTATTATTTACTTTTGGAATATCCTGTTGAGACTAGCCGAATGTCTGGTCAGCATATCAAAGCCTTTAAACCTTCCAGGTGCCTTTCATCAGATGTATGTCCTATGTGAAAGGTGTAAAGTACATATGTGACATATGATCACCTAATCTTTAGGACTATTTTCCTGCCAGTCTGAACAGTACCTTAAATTTTGTCTGCAAGCCATTCACCAATTTGAGTCCACTACCGAGCCTTCTACAGATAAGTGCCCATTGGGGTCTCTGTCTTTCTTTTTTTCTACCTGTTACCTTAAGTTTACATTTCATCCATGAAAGGCAAATGTGAGTATGGGAGAGAAGATTCCCCATAAAGATAGACAGGAACAGTGGCATTTTTGTTTGGGTGGTACCCACAACCATCTGCAGTGTGAGATTTGTCAGGCATTTGTCTCTTACCATTTACTTGGAGAATCAGTGATTGAAACTTTTGGCTGAATCCACCCACACCAACATTCAACCACCACTTAAAAAGAAAACCAGAAGGGCACAAACTGATCTTGCTTCTGTCCAGCCTCCACCAGATATCACTGACAGATTGGATGAAGAACCTGAGGACCTTTTTGTGCCATTGTTAGTTCCCTCTGCTGTGACCCAGTTGGAGGCTGACATGGAGCTGCCTACCCCCACATCTGCTGAGGCTGTACCCATGTCTGGTGCAGATGTAGAGAGGTATCCACAGCTGATTATTTCAGTGGGGCCTAGGAGGATTCCTCAAATACTTGTTAAGGAAGAGTTGCTTGGTACTTTCACTGAATCTAGGCAGGGGTCTGAACCTTCTAGATTTGTTAAAGCTGATGTTCTTTAAAAAAAAAAAGTAGAAAACTAAGCATGTGGCCCCTGTGGCTAAGTATCCACACAAAGAATAACAGGATTTTACTCTGGAGGTTTTCACTGCTGTTATGGCTCTTAGCCCCCCCCCCCAAGGATTAACTGTTGCTGCTTCTGCTGATTGGTCTTCCACTCTTTCCAAATGCTGTAGAGACTCTGATTACTCTGATGAAAAGTTAAACTCTGGTGAGGAGTCATTGAATTACTCATCTCAGATACATTTGTCATCAGACCTGTCATTGAGTACAATGCCCCCTTTGGTATGTATCTAACCAAACGTATCCAACAAATGGAACTTTCACAGAGCTTCCTCGCTAAAAGAATACAGGGCATAAGTAAAATGTCCTATGCATACCTCCTCAAGGCCCTATCCCTGTATTCTGTCTCCTACAGGCTGTTGAGGGGAGATCTATGCCTGGCATACAGGCATTGTCAGACCCTGTTCTGATGGACCTCCTGCATGTCCACAAAACAAACAGCACCAGAATGACGTGTTCAAAAGACTTAAACCTTGCCTCTGATATAAATAGATCCTGCTTGAAAGACAAGTATGTATCCGAGATACTGCCCCGTCTCTGGAACAGACTCCCCATCCATGTGAAGCAGAGTTCCTCCCTAACCCAATTCAAGTGTAACTTGGACAATTTGGTGAGGAAATGAAATTCATCCCTGACCTGGCACCTAAGTCTCTAATGGATACAGGCAACCTGTAAATGCTCAGGCCCCTGCTTCTAAATGTTTCATCTCCCAAATCTCTGCTTACACTTATCAAGGGTAGCAGAACTTGTCAGAGATTTGGGATGCATGGCTAAGCTTAAAAAGGCCCTTGTGGTCATTAACCTAGTAAACACCTATGAATGACCAGAATCTCTTTGACACTGTTGTGGCTGAATTATTTAAGACCCTTCAGGATAAGGGTGAAGTGATGCAGGACATAAAGCAAATCTGTCACACCTCATAGGTTCATAGATTTATACTAGGTGAATGACCACTAAGGCCCTTATAAGCCTAGTCATGTAACCCTAATGTGACCCACAAATTTAATTTATATAGTGGCTGATTTACTATATGCCACGGTGGTACGGCTTGGCTTGGCTTGGGAGTGCCTTCTGCGTGGAGTCTGCATGTCCTCCCCGCGGTTGGGTAGCGTTCAAAAGACATGCGTGTGTAAATGGGCGTGCCTTCATTGAAGGTTGGGCGTCGAGCTGGCACCTCGGCATTTCGTAAAAAAATCTACTGCCAATCATTAGCGGACTGGAGTTCCGTTGTGGTGACCCCTTATCGGGAAAAAGCCGAAAGACAAACAACAACATAGTGGCTGATTTACTGAATGCCTTTGTCCATCAGAGACAGCCACCAGATCAGGGGTGAATTTCTGATTAACCCTCCATTGGTCCAAGTTGTGCTTAGAGATGAGGAAGGTCTTTTCTTCACATGGATGCAAATGGTTAGGGAGAGTGTTCAGAAAATGAGAATTCTCCGAGAAACGTATCTCTCTCCCTCTCCAGCATGTCTTACTTATATCAGAAGTGAAATTTAGGTCTTTTAATGTAGTAGTTTTGATGCAGTTTGTTTTGCAGATGTGCAAAGGGTTCATGAAAACAGGGACCAGGGATGCCTTGTATGCCAAGCAAATATCACCTCTCAGAAGTCTGTATGACTCTGGGTAAAGAGATAAAGCTTTGAGGAGATCAACTTAGAGCATTATGTTTACTTCCTGTATTCTTTTTGTAAGGAACCTTTGTGGATGTTCCACTTGCTGCATGTGTCTGATGAGGTACATAACTAAAGGGGCATTATACTCAATACCTTTTCTTAAGTTTCAGAGAAATTATCCTTATAAAGCATTCTTTTGTTCATAGGCAGTCTAAACAGGCCTTCAAGGGGCTTCTAGGAGAGTTTTTCCAGACAATCCTTTTCAGGGTGCTGAGAGTCCAGTGCCTTTATTCCCTGACAAATCTGCTTCTATTTGACATTCAGCCACTCCCTCCCCTCGGACATGTTCCTCTGCCCCTCAGGTTGACTCTTTCTTTTCCTGTTTGCCAATAGATTACCACAGACGCTTGGGTTCATTCCATTATTCAAAATGGTTATTTTACATTTTGGAAGTCCTTCCTCCTTTCTCAGGCCTTCATTAGCCTCCTCCTTGTCAGCTCCCCCATTTTCCTTTGATTCTGTAAGAACTGGTGGTAGAGGGAACAATCCTCCACAATCCTATTCATTCTTCAGGAAATTTTTATGTTTCACTATTTCTTCATCTCATTTTCAGTTCTGTGCTTTGCATTTTGGTCTTTCTACATCTCCAAGGATCTTTACCAAATGTGCTTCAGTTATTGCAGGAAACAAGAAAACCTACTACTAGAAAATCATATGCAACAAACTGGAACAGACTATCGATTTAGTGCATCACACATGCATGACCTGGATGCTTTCTCTGCCCTGGCTCCTATAGTCCTTTTTTTTTTTGTGTGTGAGTTATTCAATTCTGGTTTGTCATATTCATGTGTTGATGTTCATGTGTCAGCCATTTCTATTCGTCTGCCTCTGAATCCAGCTTGGGTTTCTAGTTTTGAAGTCAAACAATTTTTGAAAGGCGTCTTTCATGTTTGGCCTCCAAGAAAGCATGTTCCTTTTTCTTGGGATGGTCATTTTGTTCTTGAGAAACTGACCCAGTCCTCTTTTGAGCATACAGTTTCTTCTTCCATACAGCGTTGTACTTGGAAGACTGTAATGTTGGTGGCTCTTCTAGCAATAGGGTCTCTACTTCTAGCACTCATGGTGTTCCACCTATTTTGTTTTTAACAGTAACAGAGTATCTCTTTATCTTCTTCTTCTTTTGGCTTTTCCCAGTTAGGGGTCGCCACAGTGGATCACCTGTCCGCTCATGATTGGCAGTGGAGTTTTACAGTGTCGAGTTGCCAGCTCGGCACCCAAACTTCCACGGAAGGCACACAACTGCACGCACTCACACCTAGGGCCAATTTAGAGCGTTTAATCCACCTACAGCATGTCTTTCGGATGTGGGAAGAAACCGGAGCGCCCAGAGAAAACCCACGTGACACAGGGAGGACATGCAGACTCTGCACAGAAGGCACTCCAGTCAAGAATTGAACCGGAGAACCTCTTGCTGTGAGGTGACAAACACTAACCGCTGCACCACTGTGGCTGCCCAACAGATTCTTTCTTTATACCAATCCTCATTTATGCCCAAGGCGGTTAATGATTTACCCATGAATCAGTCTTCACCTTCCTTCTTTTTTCCCTTCTCCACAGAATCCTAGAGAAGGGGCTCTTCATACCTTAGACTGACTTTCCATAGACAGCGCCAGTATTTCTTGGACAAGACAAAACTTATCAGGATGTCTGAGCAGCTTTTTATTTCCTTTCATACAAGGAAATTGGGTTTGGCAATGTCTAATCAGACCATCTAGACGGTTTCTTTTTGCTGTTCTTTTCATAGCAAGCAGCTTTCCTCATCTGTTTATGCTCATTTTATCAGGGCAGTGGCTTCTGCTACTGCTTTTTACAAGGGACTAAATACCAGATCCAACCTGGAAGCTACTACTTTGTCTTCTGGGCACACTTTCACCAAACATTACAAGCTGGATGACATTTCTGGAGCCAGGATGAGTTTTTCCAGGGCCATCCTTCATTGAGTTTTGAAGAGCTCTTCTGTGGCTTCCTCCTCCCATTATTTACCTTAGATTTTGTACTCACCCAGAAGTGAAGAATACTTCAACAGTGATAACGAACGATATAGTGCAGTTGTGTATGATGTTACCAGAACAGTCCATGTCCTGCTTTTTACTGTTGCAATATTTTGTCCCCACCTACTACCCCCATTATTTTTAGTTGTACTTCTCGCAGAGGGCCCCCCCCTGCTTCCTGGATTGGATGTACAAGTCATTGTTTTCCTATGGGTGGCTGTGTTTTTTCTGGGACACAAATTCTGAGGATTAAGCACTTGTACAACACGTGTACCTTATGCCATGCATGTAGGACATGCATCTGAAGTATGACACCCAGAAAATATAAAGGTTTTGGTTTGCTGGCCACACATTCAGCAGTCCTCAGCAGAATATTCCAAAAGTAATGAATACCGCAACAGTGACCAGTAGGACATCTAGTGTTCTGGTAAGATCTTGCATAACTGTACTTTTTGCATTCATTAATATTATAGAAGGTGGCATTATTGTTGCATTGAAAAGCTAAAGCTATAATAAATTAAATGGTTAGGACTATTATGTCCATGGGCAATCAGTCACAATGTAATACTGTGTGGTACAGTTATATTCCTTGATAATCCATTGTAAGCTACAAATTAGTACTTAAAAACAATATTGCTCAAAGCTCTAAAGACCTTAAAAATCTGCCTGGTAGGAATTTTAAAGTTTACTAACAGGACATAGTGTAACAGGAAATGAGGGTGGAATTCTGTTCCTGAAGTCTGTCTTTTTACATAGTCTCATCACTGGACTAATTTCTTTGTTTATATGTATATCTGGCCAGTAGCTCTCTATTTAAATATTCTGTCCTATGCTTCACCCTTCATAAATTGTCTGAATATTACCACTGATAGAAAATATTTTCTGAATACCTTGTACTCCACCACCAGCATTGACATTTTGTTGCTGAAAAGAAATAACCACCAGATCTCCTTGCAGATAATTTATTTCCTATTATTAACAGGATAAGCTCACTGGACGCTAATGACCTGCTTCCAGGTATGAAACAGGATGTTAAACAATTAATAAAATTAGTAGCATCATATAGTGCAACTAAAAGGAGAACCACACCCACACACTCAAAAAACATGTTTATTTCATTATGGTTTGGTGTTTCCTACATTTTAACATCACTCTGGGACTATTTACAAGGTTCTAAATATTTTTATTCGTAATTTCTGAGTCTGACCACATGGGTTCTGGCACTTTGAAGTAATTCTGATTGTTTAGTCTGCTCTAGGCCAAAATGCAGTGCTCATCTGTAAAAAGTTACATCACACAGGCTTCTTTCTTCCTAAAGCTCCTGTGTTGCTGCATTTATTTTACATACATACACTGCTGTCTTTCAGTCAGTTAGTTTTAAGTAGCATTTCATGACGTTCAATGACTACTTAAAACACAAACCGTGCAAATGCCACAGAACAGAATTTCAAATGGCTTTTTACTGCTGCTTCTTTTTAGAATGGCTAAAGTGCATTTTTTTTGTCAAGCTTGAATTTCACTACTTTGACTCATCTCCCATCCCCCTCCATAGCCGGCCTTAGGCATAGGCCAACTAGGCCGCCTAGGGCGCCAGTCTAGCAGGGGAGGTTTTCCAGTATTTATTTGGTGTAGGTAGACCAGGATGGGGGGCAGTAAGTAATGTGGTGGAGGGCGCCGTGGAGCCCTTTTGCCTATGGCACCAGTTGACCTAGGGCCGCTGCTGCCCCCCTCACACCTAACTTCCCAAGCTGTCAAAGTATAAGAGTAATTTGAGCGGTTACTTGCTGTGATTGACAGCACACAGCAGCAGGAGATTTGACTCGTATACCATTTCCTTGTACTAGCCTTTACTTTATATATATGGGTAGGGAAAGGACCAGGGAGCTGTGACATCACAGCATGGGTGGGTTTTTAGGACAGCCATGGAGATGTCAGTTTGGGGAGGCAACTGGCCAGACAACTACCTGTATTCAGTGATCTTGATGACATCAATGAATTGGAGACTGTAGGAAAGGCGGGGTAAAAGTTTTTTGAAAGTGAAACCACCACAGTACAGTAAGGTACTGTTCTAGTGGAGAGAAACAGTCAATTTAAAATATTTTAAGTGCTGTGTTGTTTATTCATAGCAGGGGCAATAAATATGGAGAAAAAGGTCAGAGAAGTTGAGCATTTAGTAATAGAATCCCGTTATTGTCCTTTAATTTAGAATAAAACAAAGCACAAGTAAGATCATACAACATACAGTATGGACCATAACAGTAATAAAAAGGAAAGCAGAATAGATGGTACATTGAAGGCAGTGATCCAAAATACAGTTACAGAGGAGACATAATTTGTATTAAAGGGTAGGTCATAGCAACTGAACTGAATCAGCTATGTGTGGGTTGGCCACATTTCCACTGGGACTTCAAGATATTTGGTCACTGTTGTACAGTAGCTATAGTTTCATTTCTCTCTCTCTGTTCTGTAGATCTAGCATGTTATGATTACTGTGGTCCATGACTTACTGGCTCTGATTTTTGTCTGAAAAGGGGCTTTGAGGCCTTACTCCCCACATCACAGTTAAGAAATTCTGAATGTATAATGAAAGTAATAAGCCCTTTATCATTTTTACTGGAGTCTGGTAGCTGGAATGATGATATTTTGTCTATTTTTGTAGTATTTAATAAATTAAGGGGTTTACTCCAGATGAAGACTAGGATTCATGAATATAGCTGTCCAATGTTTCTGCAAAGTGAGAGGCTTGTCACTTAGCAGAGTTTGCAGATGTACCCCAGTGATGTAACCTAGTGCACCTCATTATTCACAAAGCCAGGAGGAAGGGTGTAGTGCGGGTACTGGCTGTGCTGCACTGAAACATTGTCATGGTCCATATGGATTCTGCATTGTCATATCTGCCTGGACAGGATTTGCACAATAATGGCAGACACCATTATTCAACTGCAGCAGCATTAGGAAAGCTTGTCACTCACCCTGCTGTGCTTAGAGCACTGCTCAAAGTTGCCAATGCTGCACATGCATAGATAGTTGTTACTGTCATTTGCAACCATATGCTACCATGGCGACATGATAATGAGCTGCATAGGCAGCTTACTGAATGGGGCTGAGAACTGTCTGTCCAGCACAGTAAGTAATAAATGGCACCAAACGGATAGGGGTGCTTCTTAAGTACTTTTCCAATATAAAGGTTCTGCTTCATGGTATAGAAGCTACTGATGTAGTACAGGCTGCTGAAAGCTCACCAGAGAGCATCATAAACATAACATATTGTGTGCCTACAAGCACGTCATAGCTAGATCCATGGCCTGCTCCAGCTCTCATACAGGACTGAAATGTAGGCGATGCAGGGGGTGGGAACAGCAGTAGGAACAAGTGAGGCACAGGTAAACAACAGGGATGAGTTAGGTCAGATCAGGAATGGAGAAAGCAGTTCAGACACAGATAAAATGGATACACTGCCTAGGGGCCACCCTTTGCTGACATGAGCAAATAATCTGTCTTCCCACACCTCTTAAAAGTAGGAGTCAGAATAGGAGGATTCCTACTGTGCAGTTATGCAGTGTAATATATGCAAGTGCTATGAGTGATGCAAGATAATCCAGTCTTAATATTGGCAGTATTAGTAAAAAGTGTGAAATGTGCTACTGTAACTGATGAGGGGGTCTGCAGTCCTGTGCAGAGTGGAGAAGTGTCCTCTTAACAGACAGAAAAAAAAGTCTTGTAAGAGTCTCTACTTTACCTGTTCTTAAACATACTGGATACTTATATATAACATTAAACTTTTCAGTACCAGGACCAAGTCTAATAGAAAGTAGATAGCAGTTATGTAGGAATGGGATTCTCTATTAAACCAGTTTTTCTTTCTACCATTGTTAAAACTGGCTGTCCTTAATTACATTACTTTCCTGTAACATTAATCACATGTTGAAGCGTATCTAAGTGCAAGCAGTCTGAAAGAAATACATCCCTGAATTCCATATATGCAAAATTTAAAATTCCCCCTTATTGTTTATAATCTAAAAAGCCCTAGTTGTTTTGGTCCGGCTGTATAAGGGAGATCAGTCAAGCCCTCTCTACCCTTTGCACAAAAGATTTACTGGTGAGTACCCTGAAATTCTGATACTAGACTGTTTTAAAAGAGGCCTTACTAGTGTTGTGTATAGTAATAACCTGATAGTTTGAGTCCTGCCGGCCACTTATCTATGGAAAGCTCATGACTTTTGCATTGCCATTGATATAGTGGTCTCAACATGTTTCCAGAATGTCTTATCATAATTGATCTCAGTAATGCAGCCTCCTTGAATACCTAGCTCTAATGACATATTCTCTCCCTATGTTCTATGCTGTGTTTTAACTATAAACCCTCGATGTAATTCTCTAAAAAAAAAAAAAAAAAAAAAAAAAAAAAAACGAAAATTGCAATCTGTTCACTAGTATTTGTCTCACCACTGAATTGATAAGTGTGTTTTCAACTTTGTAATCCAATATTGTTGGATAATGGTTATACTACCATTGTATATAATTTTATATGATGATTCTTTGTATTGTACTGAGGAGCTTTTCTGCCTGAACCTCCATTGAAAAATGGGCTCTGTATGGCCCAGTGGACTTAGCCAGTTAACAAACTGCAAATACATAAGTAAATTTATACTTTCTCTGCTGTATCTTATATTTACTTTTTTTTCTTTTACAATTTCAACAAATGTTCATTCAGAGAGATCCTCAACAAAAGCTGGTTAAGGAAATCCTACATCTTAAATTAACTTCCTGTTGATTAATACACGGTCTCTTTATTTTTTACAGTAATTATGCTTTGGGATGTTAATGTCACTCATACTGAAAATAGTGCCAGCCTTAGTACCCTGCCATGTGGGACACAACCATTTCCTCCAAAACCATTCATTGTTCATGTCGTTAATCTTGACCTCGCTGTTCTTCCAGAAATACCTTTGGATCTGTGACACACTGAGTCATCACTTGTGTTATTAGGGATTCTTCTCATCCGGTCTATATCACGAGATCGAAACCTTAGGTAGTCGAATACCTAAAGGTCGATCACTAAATATCGAAATGTAAAAAACGCAAATGGCCGTTTCCACACAGGGAAACAAGTTGTTTGTCCATTAATGGATTTTGCCCTTTTTACAATGTAGAGTGATCTCAGAGTTGGTATATTTAGTTGGGGGTGTGGGGGGCACAGCCCCCCACTTGATTTCTGTTAAAATTTTTTTTTTTTTAGTTTGGCCAATGGCATTGTTTGCCTGTGTGGAAACTACCATTCATGATTTTTACATTTCACTATTTATAGATCGATCTTTAGGTATTGGACTACCTAAGGTTTCGATCTTGTAATATAGACCCTTCTCATCAGTTCTGAACCAAGGTGACATCATAATATTTACTCCTAGATTTAACATCTCTTTCAACACTTTGTGGCCAGTAGTTTTGAATGCCCAGTTAATATCTAAAAAGGCAACATCAATCTGTACATAGTTTTTTTAATGCGTTAAGTGCTATAGACAGCAAAGACCATTAGTGGTATTACAAACACCTTTTATGCAAGCATATTGCCTCCACTACAGTCCCATTTTAATCCATCTCGAATGCCATTTTTTAATATGTTATAGTTCTCTATATCATTTATCCTAACCTCATAAAAATTAACAGATTTTTAATTGTTGGTATCATTTATTCCTCACTTTTTGATTTTATATGAGATTTCTCCCACTGATTTGGCACGTTGCCTTATTTCAGACATGAAACTTGGCACAGCATTGGTATTATCAAATCTGTCAGTTGTTTCAATGACTAATTACAAATCCCATTTTGGCCTTGATCATCCCAGTTATTAATAGTTCTGTGCCTTGATTGTATGTTTCTCCATGTCTTTAATCTCCTTATATGACTTATTCTAAACTACTTTTCTCAAAGCAGTATTTGATACGAGTCAAATAGCACCTCATATTTCTGGCTAAATATGCTAAACACATTCATCTCTTTCTCCTTCACATTGAAATCAACACAATTTGTAAGTTCACAGTGTGCTTCTTATTTTGTAGTTTTCAGGTTCTAAAACCAAACCTTTCAATTTTTTTGAACCCCAGACCCTCAATGACCATTAGGTCTCCCCTTTGGTATCCAGTTGATCAATTTGTTCATTCCAAATACAAGAGCTCAGAGGGTTATTAATTTTTATTTTATTTATTTATTTTACATTTGTTTACTGAGATAGTCCGGTCCATTTACAGCAGAGGGCCAGAGAGAAAAGCTCCACAGTAAGTAAACATAGTTAAACACATGATACTAATAAAGCATACATACAACATTAAAAGAATATTAACACAGAATCAAATAACATGGTTAAACATAGAGAAATATAACATTTCAAATCAGCAGTATAGAGTCCTGAAACTGTAGCAAATTAACAGTAGGTATAATAAGAGTAGGCAGAAGTTTGGAGTGGATGAAAAGAGGGTTATGTAATGCATGGACATAGCCAGGAGTTCATCAGATATGCTTTAAGTGTTTAAGTGAGTTTTTGAACTGTGTAGTGGAAGAGGCAGAAGTCAGAATAGGGGGGAGGTTATTCCAGTTTCTAGCTATGTTATGCGAGAAGAATGCTTTCCCGGCAGAGTTGTTTGCCCTAGAGATACAGAGGAGTGATTTGTTAGAAGAGAGGATGGTTTGATATGTAGTGAGTGAGAAGGTGGATTAGTGCTGGGGTTCTGTCAGGATATTTCACAATATTGTGGGCAGTGATTAGTTGGTGATAATTGAGTAGTTGGGGAAGTTCTAGCCATTGAAGTTCCCTTGGAGCCTGAAAGTAATAGGTTCTGAAGGTGGAGTTGTTGGCAAACTTGGCAATTTTATTGTAACATGACTCAAGTCTGTCAAGATCCAGTTTTCTGATCTGGGTAAGGATTGGTGCAGCATACATTACAGTGGACAGTAGATGAGTTTGGGCTAAGGTAATCCCTGCCTGATCAGAGAGGAGTTTCTTCTGTCTATATAGTGTTCCCATTTTTTTATGGACCTTTTTGGTAGTTTGTGAAATATGGACATCAGAGAGTAGGTTTTTGTAACTTTCTACACCAAGGAGTGTGGTGTGGTCAGAGGGAGAGATGCTACTACCATTTTTGGAAGTGATTGAAAAGGGTAGAGGGGTGGATATAGTGTTGTTGGGGGTGAATAGTACCAGTTTTGTCTTGTTGGGGTTCAGGATAAGTTGGATCTGAGTAATCCAACTTTCCACTGATGAAAAGGACTCCTGAGTGAGTTGTAGAGTGGAGACTGATGGTACAGAGCAGATAAGAGTCGAGTCATCTGCATACTGTATAAGTGTAGCATGCTGGGTGGAGGTATGAAGATTGTTAGTAAATACAGAGAAGAGAAGTTGGCCTAATATTGAGCCTTGTGGTGCGCCTATAGTGGTTGGAAGTAAGGGAGATAATATGCCTTGCCAAAGGACAGATTGTTGTCTATCTGACAGCTTCTAAACCAGGCAATAGTTGAAGGGGCAAAGGATAGGGAGGTCATGGAGACTAGTAGTAAGGTATGTGGCACCATGTCAAATGCCTTGGATAGGTCTAAGAATATTGCAGATACAACGTTGTTGTTTGTGTTGGTTAACCAAATTAGTAAAAGAGAGAAGAGCTACTGTTGTGCTATGGTGTTGCTGGAAGCTGTGTTGTGTGGAGGAGAGGAGATTGTGTGAGTTCAGGAATACATTTCTCAAGTACTTTGGATAAGATGGCTATTGGACTGTAGTTAGAAAAGTCGTAAGAGTTCCCACCTTTGTGAAGAGGAATAATATATGATATTTTCCATAGTTGAGGGATATAGGCTTCTTGGATGGAGTGGTTAATAAGGAGGGGAAAAAGGGTAAGATAAGGATTCAGCAGCTATTTTTAGGAAGTTGGCAGGTAAATTGTCAGCAGCAAGGGTAGTGGGTTTACGTTTTTGGAGGAGTTTTTTAATTGTAGCAGTAGGGACAGGTGAGAGAGTAAAGGAGGGGATGTTATCAGGGTTTTTGATGAGATATATGTATGGTTATGTTTGGATAGTTGGGAGGATAAGGATCAGATAGATTCTTTGAAATGGTGGTTAAATTGGGAGGCTATGGCTTTAGTAGTATTGATAGAGCTGGGAGTGGGAGTGGTAGTTTTGCCTGGTTTTAGTAGGGAGTTGATGGCATGCCAGAACTTTTGAAGGTCTTTTGAATGTTTGTTTTGGGCATTAAGAAAATAATTCTGT
Organism: Protopterus annectens; assembly: GCF_019279795.1. Classification (NCBI taxonomy): domain Eukaryota; kingdom Metazoa; phylum Chordata; order Ceratodontiformes; family Protopteridae; genus Protopterus; species Protopterus annectens. The sequence continues at coordinate 302,714,589 of NC_056739.1, forward strand.
TTATCGAGTTTAGTTTGTCTCTTGGCTTGATTTCTTAGCTGCTGGTAAATTTGTTTGGATAAGCTAGTTCTATCCCTCTTCCAGATTTTCCAGGCCTTGTATCTAGCTCTTAGTAGGGTTCTTGTGTCCCTACTTAGCCATGGTGCATAGTTTACCTTGACTCTAATTTTCCTGGTGGGTACGACTATATTAAGGACATTAGTGAGAGTACCGTTAAAGCAGTCACTGGCTTGGTCTAAACCTAGAGTAACTTGACATTCACATTTCCATGACCATTAAAAAAAGTGCACAAAAAGCTAAGAGCATTATATAGAAATCAGCAACTACTTACCAAAGCAGCTAAAATTTCGGTAGCAAATTCTCATCTCATCTCTACCGTACTCGACACCTCTCCAATATTTACTAACCTTAGACAATGCGACCTAAATAAGTTAGAAATCTGCTGCAACAAAATCGCCAAATTCGCCACAGGGGCTTCCTACTGTACTCACCACTGTCTCTCACTAACAGAACTGGGCTGGCTAGAGCTCCCCCACCTCCTTCAATGGTACCAACTTGCACTCGCCCACAAACTAATAAACCAACCACTAAAAGTCCCATCCCTCCAGAATCTACCCCAACCCTACATAACCACGAGACCATTAAGATCCAGCCATGCAAACCTCCTACAGGTCACAAGAGCCATTAACTCTGCTGGAGAAGCATTATTCTCCTGCACTATAGCCAAACACTGGAACTCCCTCCCATCCTCAATTACCTCTGTAACTTCTTGCACCCACTTCAAATCCTTACTAAAATCACACTTAAAAACTTGCCAGATATGCCCTTGCAACCCCCCCTCCAATACCATCCACTCCACCCACCCACTACCTCTCTCAGCCCCCTATTAACAACCTACTCTTAGCAAGCTTGGCTACTCATGTTCCCAGCTACCTACCACATAATACTAACTTCTTATAGCAACAACTGCTAATGGCTGTTATGTACCTCAAAAACAGATTGTATCAATTGTTCACTGATGAATCTCAACTACATTTGTAACCATGTTTAGTATATGTCACCATATTTTAAAACTGTACTATGTTCTACAGCTGTTTTACATCTATGTTTTATTCTTGTCTTGCGTCCTTAGCTGGACTAATGTCTATATTTAAATACTATGTTTTTTAACTATATAATGCATGTAATACTTAATGTGGAGCTTTTCTCCCCGGGCCTCCGCTGAAAATGGACCTGTGTCCAGTCGGACTCTCCTGGTCAACAAATGTAAATAAATAAATAAATAAGTAATAAAATAGGGGTTCCCATTTACATTGCCTTAGAATATTGTTAAGATCCTGTATATTTAGTTTGCCGTCATCTCTGACTTGTCTAAAAACTATCGGGTTAGGAAGGTTGGTGTGTTGATAGGAAGAAGGTGGGAAGATGGTGACTTAGGCCATCTGGTAGGCATTCTGTCTGGTAGTTTTGCTTGGGGCAATTGACTAGTGTCCAATCTAAGATTGATTGTTTGTTTTTTTTTTATCTACTCTAGTGGGTTCTTGAATGAGTTGGGAAAAGCCAAAGAGATTAATATGTTTATTGGGGTTGTTGGACTTACAGGTTAACCAGTCACTAGTTAGGTCATCTAGTAGGATGGTTTCCTGTGGGAGATTATCTGAAGTCCATTGTAAGAATTTCTCAGTTGTGGGAGAGTTATTACCTGGGGGAATATAACAGCAGATAATATTGATTTTTTTTGTGGTGTTTATGTATAGAGTTGAGCCTATGTTTTTGGCGTTTTGAAATTATAGGTAGACAGGTTTGTAGAGGTTTGATGTTGAGTGTATTTTTAAAGAGAATGGCAACCCCTCCTCCCTTCCTGACTGCTCTATCCTGTCTTACGATATTATACCCTGGTGGGAGGATTTCTTCATTTTGGATGCTAGGTTTTAGCCAGGTCTCAGTAATGGTTAGTATGTCTGGGGAGTAGTGGGTTATAAATGCATGCAGGTCAGGAAGCTTGTTAGATATACTCCTGGTGTTGATGTTAAGAATTAGTAAGTCTTGACTTTTGTTTGGTTGGCAGTGGGTATTAAGTGGTCCTGGGTTTGGGTGTATGTCTCCTGATATGAGAAGTCTCCTCTTTGTGATAAACAATATGTGTTTAATTTTGTTAGCTATTTCTATGTTGGATGTAACTGATATTTTTCTAGTGTAAGATGTTATGTGAAATTTATATGTGTAGTACTGAGCTGTCTTTAAATAATGTAGCGCTGATAGTGACATTTATGTGCGAGTTTATTTTTGTGAATGCATGTGTTGTATGGAACATCGTGTTTTGTAGTGAAGTCTTAGTATGAATGGGTGTGATGTTGGATAGGAGTGTGAGGGTGAGGAATAGAAGTCCTAAGATGAATTGCATTTTTTGTGGGAATGGTATTTGGATATTACTGATATTGTGGTTTAATTATGGAGGCAAGTGTGAGGGCATGACCAGGAGTTACTATGTATGTGCTAAGGGAAAGAGTTAAGATAGGGGGTGCGGTTAGAGAAAAAGATAAGAGGTAGTGGATTGGAGCAGGGGGTGGTCAGGTGACTAGGGGTTAGAAATAAAAGTCTGAGTAGTTGGGGTGGGTGGGAAATGGGGGCAGAGTAGGGAGCGGAGTGAGCCAAAGGCAAATGGAACGAGGCTTTACCAGACAGTGAGATTGCAGAGCCAGTCTGTTTGACTGGTCAAGGCAGGAAAGTAAAATGCAAGGTAATTTTGTTAAGAGTATGTTACAGGTTTCCTTGCAATATTTCTCATTTAATTGTTTTGGGCTTTTAATTTGGTTAGACTATAGGAATAACTGGGGTAGCCTAGTGGGATGTTGCCAATGCTGCGTACCCCCGAGCAGAACACTACACTATTGAATCCCCAAACAATAATAGGTTAACAGTGAAAAGATTATTAACCTTGTCTCCTTTTACTGTTTTTAACAAAAACAGTGTTAACCTGCTGACGTTTTCTGTTAAATCATGAGCAGCAGCAGTCCCTAATGTTGCAAGCCTTTCATATGGGGTGGGCTGGGTAGGGTGAAACAGTTTGAAAGTTCTGCTGCCAACGGGTTCCGCAAGCACTAGCAGAACTGCACTTAATTCTCCAAGGAGGTGAAATTTTAGTGTTAAGGGTAGTGTCATGTTTTGCTGGGAAGGTAGGAATTTTCTTTTTTTGTTTATGCTGTTAATCTCCATCACCACTACTTTGATTGCTTATAGATTATAACTGCTACCAGGAGACACATGCATGCTAGCCCACATGCTAAGTTTTCTGACTGAGCAACACACCACTTGCAGTATGGGCATGCTATCTCCTTATTAAGTTTCTTTCTTCCCAACTCATTATGACTTTCTTTTACTGTTTGTGTTTTGTTTTCCGTATTAAACAGCCTCTACTGTGTAGAATAGCCACAGCTGAAAGTTGCGCCACATAACTGAGCCTATGTGTTACCACAAAGACTAATGTTAATTCATTCAGTTTGGGTTACTTGACACAGACTTTGGATTTGTGCTATACTGAGAAATCTTCACCTGTACTGTCAAGAATTCTTCTCATCAGGAACTGCACTTGTCATTTGCAGTCTGTAATACATTTTAAAGTACATTTATTTATTTTACATTTTGTTAAATGGCAAAGATTCCCACTGAGCACAGCTATTTTGCATAGAAAACCCTGGGACTAAGTGGGGACTAAACCTCTGCAATGTAGCAGTTGCATAAAATCACAGGTCAATAGCAAGCCATTCATGACACGCATCACACATACTTGTAAGAGGTATGGAAATAATGCATTTATACTAGTCATAATAACAGTGAAGAATGTTAGATCTGTCATATGCTGTAATTATATGGATATGAAAACTCTGCTGCAGAGATCTAAATATTAAGCCTTTATAAAAGCAGTAAACATAAGATATCAGTAGTTTTATATTAATATCCATACCGTAGTCATTGGGGCAGTCGCCTTGGAAATAGAGTGCAATATCTCAAAGAGGAGATCTGTAATATCTGAAATTGAACAGTAAACACTGCACATTAAGTTGTTATGGACTTGCTGTGGTATAAGTTACAAAAAGGAAGGTATTGTATGTCACCTTACTACTGAGAATGGAATGGCATATGTGACCCTAGGCTTCTTTTTGCTGTACAGTAGCATGTCCAAAAATTAGTTACCTTTTCTCAGAACAAGGTTCATTTAAGAGTACTCCATTAGCACTGCTTACATCTGCAGGGGTACACATGTTATATTAGGGCAAGGAAGTAATTACTGCATGGATCCCTCACCCACTGATATTATGCTTGGCTGTGTGGATGTTTGCATTTTAAGGACAGCAGTTTTATGACTGATATCAGAACATCTCACCAGTGCTGAGGAACATAATGAGGAATATGTAGGATTTAGGAGGGAGTTAATTTTGCTATTTTGTGAGTTGCAAAGAAATGTACATCTTGGGATTTTAAAAATGCTTTGCAGACTGTGCAAGAAAATGCAACTTGTGTGGTTTTGTTTGCAAGACCAATGCATTTCAAAAACATAACCAAAATGTAATTGCTCATTAATTGCCTATGGCCTATGCTAGTAATTACTGCTGTGGGTACATGAGTGTTGAATGCACAGCTAGAGTGATTCAAATGACACTGGTAGTGTAGATATGAAGACGGTGTAAGGAAATGGTCATGTAGGTGGACAATGGCAATTTTTGTTGTGTGACATGTCCATTACTAAATTAATTTCAAAAAACTGCTCCACAGATTTCAGTATCGAGTTGCATTAGTCTGCTCAGTGTAGACTGGAATCATAACACATAGTAATATAACAACATATGCTGCAGAGGATTATAATCATGTTTCACTGTACGGGACTTCATAGGAACCCTAAGTTATATGGTTCTGATGAGAGAAGATAGAGAGAATTATGATTGGGTCACTTATCATAGGTTAGTTATATGTTCGAGACATGGTTGCCAAAAAATTCACCTAAAAAACAAAGCTTGAGCAGTGAATCTTGGCATCAGTGTCGAGAACACATTATATGTAGTTATGATTGGTGAGCCAATTATAATTCTTTGTAGTGCATGAAGATTTATCTTCTCCATGTACTACAAATTAATCAAAAATTAGATTAAAAAAAGAGACACATTGTGCTGGCTTTAAAGGCCAAAGCAGTGGGGGAGTGGTTGACATCTTTACCCTCTGTAAGGGAAGCTGTTTAATTCAAAATGCCCTGTGCAGTTTATCGGACATCAGGTAGTAACAGAAGTTTAAACAAAGCTGTTTCTACCTGCTGCTGCTGTTTACTGGTCAGCACTGTCTGGTTTTAGTGCAGAACTGACCTTAACAGTGTATGAGTGCTTAACAGTTTTCTAAACATTGTTAAGGTAGGGTAGTAGTGCTTATTCAGTATATTATTTAAATGTTTTTTGAGTGTTATCACAGCGCTCCATGCACTATATCTAAATTATCCATATGGTTGACCTGCATTAAATCCAGACTCAGGAAGCTGGTCTTCCCGGTGTAGCACATTTGATGCATGCATGTTCAGATTTGTTTCTGTATTCCAGTTTGAGTCAGTGTGGGGCCAAGAGAAAGTGAATTCTATATGTAAGCTGACAAGTTTATTTATTCTAGCCACTTGGGTATACTGATCACAACTGACCTTTTCCAGATGCTGTCCAAGTCAAGAATAATGTGCAAAGAAAATATACAGTTGTCATTACAGAAACCTGGTATGAAAATACAGATCATTAGATAATAGTAAGACAAATGGTAGCATTCTCTGTAGAAGGGTGTGACTGCTTTCACATAAAATGTGTTATTTTTATCTGTTTAACAGACGTCATTGCAGTGAGCTGACATTTCTGAAGAAAAGCATTATTTGTAATGCAGCATTCTGAGGATAGCTATTCTTCATTAGCTAAAGGCACTGAGTTACAGAATATGAGTATGTGCAGCTAGACATGCAGAGTCACACATGTGAGGACACATGCTAACAAAAGATGAGTAGATGACTTCCATTGTTGGAAAACCTGTAAGAAACAAAACATTAATTTGTATGACTCGCAGCATTTTCTGTGTATGACTTAAGGAAAGAAAGAAATGAGAGCTAGTATAATTTTGGTACTTTAAATAAAATCTGGTAAACCATAAATGAAATGTAACCACCATGCATGCTGAAACTTAAGTCCCGTATTCTGTGTGCCCTGCAAATGTGTGCCTCCACCCCTCATTTGCATTCTAATTCCATCTAAAATTATTTCTGTGTATCCCATTCTAATTTGGTGTCGATTCTGACCTTTTAAACTAAGAAATCAGATTCAGCTACAACACATGTAAGAAAATGCTGAGATGTTATGCAGCTAAGCATTGACCCCTGAAGTTATGGGACACCAAATGAGATTAAAACTAACCCAAAACTACAGTTGAATCCGTCTAACTTTGCAAATCTGTTGCCATCGTTACACTGTAATGTTACAGTGACCAGATCCTCACCATATTTTTCTGTTCTTTTTTCTTTAACCCCCCCCCCCCAATGCCTGCCGACCAACTAGCCACCACTGATACCATCCATTTATTCCACATCACTTTGGCACAGTCATCATCATCTAGGTACTATGGGGGGTCATTTTCTGGTCTAACCCTTCTTCTGCAAGAAGATCAGATGCTCTTTGTCCACTCAGTTCCATCCTCCCACATTAGCTCTTTGTGCACCTGAGATACTGGTAGATGTTGGCTCACCTGAGTTGCAGTCAGTGTTTTATCTCTGTGCTCCATGGTGCCACTAAGCCTGCTTCATTTTTAACCAGTCATCTCTTCCAAATCTGACCATATCTTCTTTGCCTAGCCAGAAGTACATTTGTGTGGAATACAGTGCAACATTTTATAATTGCTAATGAAATACATTGTGCAGCTGAAGAAGTTCAAATGTTTATCATAAAGAAAAGTAGTGCGACACTAAATATAAGCAATGCAGGTAATTTAAGGTAGCTCCTATTTTGTCAGCTAGACACTTCAAGAATAAGTTGTGTGTTGTCTTATAGGTTCATAGGTAGGTACTAAGCTATCTGCCCGAAGGCATTTATAAGCCTAGCCAGAGTGTGTCGGCTTTCACTGCCCCGTTGATTAATTAACTGATCTTCTATCAAGCAGAGCCAATGAAGTGATCCCAGGGGTATATTTTTGGTTACCCATCCACTCGTCAAGGTTATTTTTGAAGAATGTTAGTGAGGGGCTCTGCCTAATGCAGTTTGGAATTTTGTTCCAAAGCATGGGGAGTCTCTGTGACAGGAATCTATCCCTCCAGCATGTTCTGTTTATTGTTGTGGCGAGGTTTAGCTCACTAGAGCCTGTGGCTCGCAGTGACTTGGGTTTCTTTAGATGGCGCATGTCCATCAATTCTGAGTTGGACATGGCTTTGTAAGTCAAGCAGAGATCACCTCTGAGTAAGTGATATGCCACTGAGTACAGCTGAGTTTTTTCAGTCGGGCTGCATAGGACATAAGTTTGAGGCCAGTAATCCTCTTGGTGAGGTACTTTTGTGGTCTTTCCAGCTGTTGGAAGTGCCTTGTGAGGTACATCTCAAATGGGGCATTCTACTCTATGAAGGGACTGATGAGTGACATGTAGAGGGGCACTATAACCACTGTATTTCTAGATGCGAACCCTTTAGTAATTAGATGGGCCACATTGAAGGATTTTCTAACTACTTTGGCAATATGATTGTCAAAGGAAAGATTACTATCTGCCTGGGTCCCCAGATCTCTTATTACCTCTTTTGTATTAAGGGGGCTGCCACCTATGTGGTAATTTGTGGGTGTTTTGTTTTTCCCAAAGGGGATGACTATGCATTTTTTGGCATTTAGCTTGAGGCCATGACTTTGACACCAGGTGTCCGTCTCAGTAAGGCCCTTTTGGAGGATGTTCGTGTCAGCCAGAGAGTCAGTTATGGCTCCCAGTTTGCAGTCATCAGCGAACTTGGTTAGCCATAGTCCTCCTGTGTTTGCCTGTACTTCTGAGAAGTATATGCCGAACATTAGGGGTCCCAGGACCGAGCCTTGTAGGGCACTACTTGTGACTGGTTTAGAGTCGGACCTGGAGCCCGCTATTCTTACCGTGTGAGTTCTGTCTGTAAGCCAGTTGGCAGCCCATCTCATGATGTAGGGGTTTATATTCAGGCTGGTGAGTTTTTCTGTAATACCCGAGTGGGGAATGGTGTTGAAAACCTTGGTGAGGTCAAGGTAGGCTGTGTGAACCACCTTTCCCTCATCTATGGCCTTGGTGACTGTCTCGAAGAAGTCAACCAGGTTTAGTAGGCATGATCTGCCCTTAAAGCTGAACTGGGTCAGGTCAAGTGTTTGGAGGTTCCCAATGTTTTCAAGGCACTGTTTGATCCATTTCTTTTGGAACCAGTTTCTGGAATAAATTTGTTGGCTGACACCATGTCAGAGTGTCAGAGACAACATGCTGTTAAATGAAATCTAAATAACAGCAGAACGTGAAATAATTTTATGATTCAGTGTCAGTCTAGATTATGAAACAAAATACTTTTGATTAATTGATGCACATTTCTGTATACTTTTAATAAATGAATGTATAATTTATTTGAGTGATAAGCAATGCAGATATAGGGTAATATCAGTGAAGTACACCTAAGAGGTCAGTAGAGCATAGGCTGGATATCGAAACGTGTGCCATCCTTAGCTGGCCTTCGTAAATAACTTGCATCATATTGATTTAACCCCTTTGGAACTGCTTTATCTGAGCTGTCATGACAAAGTATTGCCTGCCTTGCCACCATTATCTTACCTTAACTGCACCATTTTGGCCATTGTAACAATCTGTTAATAAACTAGTTTGTTTCATTTCCCAACTGGTGTGCTGCAGGTCATACAAAATTTTCAGTTTATCTGCTAATCTGTCTCTTTCTGGCAGATGTATTCTGGGTGCATCTCTCTCTATCCTTTTCTCAATTGCCCTGTCAGTAAGGAAACACTCCATTAGAAGTAATCCCATTAGGGGTTGAGGAGCAAACTTTTGTGATGGATGTTTTAGCAGAAGCTGTAATATTCACCTTACACTGGTCAGTAATGAAGTACATACTTAGTGTCACCCCACACTGCAGTGAAGTACTTTCTCAGCGTTCCTTATTTACTTGATAGATACTCACTAGCAGCACTGACATTACTTCAGCTTCACATTAAACCAGGTCTGAAGAAAAATCATTGTATTAAAAGATTGCTTCAGGCTTACCAATGGAGTTCAACTTTTTCAAGTAGCATTAAAACATAGCTAGGCAAAGCCCTCACACTGAAGAGAGCTGGCTTTGTTCGTGGTATAGAAATGCTTTTCATTGCAGTTCCTCATTTTATCAGTTCATCTGAGGACATCTGCCTGTCTGTCATTCCCTGATATAGTTTACCTGGATAGACACCTAATTCTCCATGACAGTAACATGGTACAATCTCAGATTCCATTATATGTATTTATGTTTTATTTGCTTTCTGTCATTGTTTATTCTTCACATAATGCATGTATCTGAATATTGTTGAAGAAATGCAGTTTTATAAAGAACCTCTGTATAGTACCTGTTCTCAGGGCTCATACCTCCTTGCTTGCTAGAGCAGGATAAGAGTCTGCTGTCTTGTCACTTATGTCACAGTGGAGGTTGTTCAGCCTGCTGTCAGCTGTCCATTGATGGGAATATAATAAACAGCTAAAAAAGTCTTTCGGCTTTTCCCTGTTAGAGGTCGACACAGCGGAACTCCGGTTCCGCTCATGATTGGCAGTGGATTTTTACGGTGCCAAGTTGCCAGCCCAACCTTCAAAGAAGGCACGCCCATTCACGCTCGCACCTACCTGCATGTCTTTAGCATCACTCAACCATGGGGAGGACATGCAGACTCCACACAGAAGATGCTCCAGCCGAGAATCAAACGGGAGAACCTCTTGCTGTGAGCCAACAACGCTAACCACTGCACCACCGCGGCCTATCTGTTCCAATATTTGTGAACTCCCTACTGCAGCACAGGGCAGTTGCATTTCTACCATGATGTTACTCTGTGCCAAAGTGACTAGAGAGTAACCGAACACTTTAAAATATATTAGTCATATTCTTACGCAAGTTTAAATAAAGCCTTTTAGTTAGACAAAACTGGTTTATCATATAAAATAAAATTACACAGTTTTTGATGCAAAAAATGCTGCTTTTGCATCCTACTTTAAGGACAACCCCCTGAAATTTTTATTTGAGGTAAAAAATTCCTTCCATGCAATCATGAATTACTGAATTTGCATTGTTTCACTACTAAAATGAATGCATAAGCTACTGTATTTCTGTTCTGAATGCTTCGGAATGAGTATCTTGCTTCCTGCAAAGACAAATTATCAGCTAAATCTTGTAGGTGGAATACCTTACACTGCAAATTAGTACTTTATAATTTGACAGTGAAACCACAATGTAAATAAGAAGCTGCTGTTCTAAAGAAGTAAGTTGTTTTGCTTACCCATAATGCTTTGCAGTTGTATATAAACCTTTACTTATGACATCCTTTGTGTGTGTGATTACAGAGAAAACCTGTGTAAACAGTAAAGTTAAAAAATCAAATACACTATAATCTTCATTTTTCTTCTGTAAAATCACTTGAGGCTTTAACTTGAAGAGTACAATGAATTTAACTGTAAAACCAAGATACTTTTGAACTAGACCAGTATGCTTTAAGAAGTATTTTGTAACCTTTAAGCTACTTTAACACTGGCATGGCCTATTGCTGATGAGCTATTCATGTGGTTTCCAAACTGTAAAACTGTGGGACTACAGCAACAGCAGTAGTTAGGGTCAGCAGTTAATTTGCCACCACCTTACCCCCTGTAACTGCTGTAACACTCCCTGTACTTGCCCAGTATGTTCTCGAGTCCTCTCCATGCTTTAGAGCCCACCCACATACACTTTCTAAGGAGACTGCTGCATGTCTCTACCATTCATATGCACTCAAACCCGTTTTAAAGTAATATCACAAAGTGAGTTAAACAAAAAGCGGCATGCAAGGCATAAGCTAATTATCAAGCTGAGCACACAGTACAAATAATTATGTTTGTTATTGATTGGTAGAAAGAAATAATGATATTGCACAATAATTTGGTTGGTTGAAAGACATAATGATAACAATATGGCTTATTATAATAAAAGGTCTGATGTCACAAACAATAAAAATGTATATATCTGCTTGCAGCTTTTGAGACTGCGTAATAGAAACAGCTGGCTAAAATTACTAAAGAAACTATTTGCTAGATTATCTTATTGTGTTACTATATCCAGCATTACCACCAGAAGAAACAACGGGCTGATATGGGTATCTTTGTGATGTTTTAGGAGTGAAGATGCAGAAAAAGTCAGAAGACAAACTGCATTACAAAATGCACTGTCACAGGTTTCTTTAACTTTTACATAAAACAGAAGGACAGCCATATCTTTCATTACTCCTCTGTATAGTCACTGTTAAACAAGGCAGTCTAAATTCTGAGTTCCAGTCCCCAAAAGTGTGTGAAAAAATTGGTCTGATGTGCATGAGAACTGCTACACTTTTTTCCTTTATTAAATCGTCTGAATTATGACGAGACAGATTGCTGATACTGTTCATTTGAGTTGTCTGAATAAAGACATATGTGGAAGACTGCAAAATTTGCTTATGTAGTTTTGTTTGCTCATCTGTCAGGGCTGTGTGTACAAAATATGCTGTCATCAATATCATCACACTTTTAACTTTTACTTGCCAGTTTCATTCGGGAACTGAAACAGTACATTTGTTTCCCTTTCTCCTCTTGATTTACGCCTCATAGAACATCACACTTATTTCCTGTGGATTCTTGTAAATCTCTGCAGAGGAAGACACTTTCGCTGCACATGGCAGCTGTTTTCTGAATTTGGATACTGTTATTTGTATTCCCAAACTTAGTTAAAACTGTCTGATAAATAAGTGAGAAAAAGTTAGCTTTCTGATCAGAAAAGCCCTAAATGCCCAATCGGATGTTGTTGATCTTCTTTCCATTCATCACTAATGGGTTCGGTTCTGAGCCCTCAGAAATGAGTCGGCCTATTACCAAGCTCGCGCCAGCCAAAAAAACTCTCAAGCTAAGTCTCTACCCAGAATGCCCTTCTCCCTGTTACCTCAGATCTTGTTTGTCGCGTAGCCATAAAGCCGCATTTCAGCCGAGCTCTCAGCTAAGTGAAATCTTTTTTGATATTTGTGTACAAAATGTTGGATATCTTCATATTTTACCAAATCTTTAGTATTGCTAGTATCTTTTCTTCGGTCTAACCTTATTCTTTCCACTCTACTCGTTGTTACCATTAGTAAACTTCAAGTGCCATTGTTGGTACACCCTTTTCCCTTACCCTTACCCTTGTGGTATTTCTTCAATACCATAGCTGGTATTGTTTTCTCTTGCTTAAACTGTTAGCTTGATAATTATCTTCATTCGTGTGTTTCCCTTTCTTCTCTTCATTCTGTGTATTGTTATATTGCTGATTTTCTTGTGATTTTTTTTTTTTGAACGGAGTTGACTTCATTATTGTTGGATTATACAGTTGGCTGTGGTGTACTTTTCTACCAAAATGTCGGATAAGAAGGGTACTTAAGGCTTTAAGCATTGTACTTCTTGTAAGAGAAAGTTACCCAACAGTGATTCGCATGATGACTGTGTATACTATTTGGGAGTGGCCCACCTTTCGGTAAAGCCTCCATGTGATATTTGTCAAAGCTTCAGCAAACGAACTCTTAATGAGCACAAAAATACACTCATTCTGAAGGGGTTACTCAAGTCTCTCTTCTCAGAGGCCATTTCTGCAATGGAGATCTCAACCCCTCCTTCTAAGGACAAAAAGAGATCCCATTTTGTACCTTCTTCAACATTGGGTGATCAGAGCAAACCTGGGAAATCTAAGGTCCCCAAGTTATCGTCAAAGCATGAATCTGCCTGTTCCAGCTCCACCTACCTTGGCTCCGACCTTCTCAAAACCTTCGATACCAACACCTGTTTTGGCACATGTCCTGCCCCTGAAACTGATCATAGATCTTACTACCCCTATTTTGACTTTGGCACCTGTAGCTACTTCAGCTCAGGGCACACCTTCGACTACGACATATGTTTCTATTTTGGAACCGACCGTTTCGGCACTGAGTGCCACTTCGGCACCGAGCATTGTACCAACCTCACTGGATCTGACCCCTTTACTTCTGGTCTTGAAACTAGAGACTTCGGTGCCGGCAGACCTTGCACCACAGACCCAATACTCCCTCTCCATGGACCCGTTTCTGGGCCATGCATATAGCCCATTTCTCGAATGTCCTGACTCTCCATCTGGAGTATCCACTCGATCCACTAGGAGCCTTTCAGAACATGATGTGGTGCATCTTGTGGACAAGCTGTTGATAGCTAGGGGGATTCCCTCACTTTCTAAAACCCATCCACCTGCAGGACTTGGGTTGTTTTATCCACGGACTCCATCTTACACTCCTCCTTCGACAATCTTGATTCCGAAGCCTTCTGCTCCGACATCCTTCTTGGAACCCATCACCTCAGTGCCTACAGTGCATCTCACTCTGGCTCCGAGTTTGTCCCTTTGGTCTACGGTTCCCACTGAACTGGTCCTTCCTCAAACTTGGGATTGGGGGACAGGTGCGTCGGCCTTTGGTACGGTGCCAACTTTCTCCTCAGTGCCGATGGCTGCTTCTGTGCCACTCCTGCTTCTTGAGGCTCCTTCCATGGGGGTGGATCCATTGGAGCGGAGTGTGACCCCTTTCCCAAGGTTGTCTTTTTCGGTTCCGGGCTCCCATCCCTCTTCAGGCATGCCTGCCTTTCATGCGGAGAAGGCTCTTGCTTCTGGCAGCACTCCTTTGATGTCGGAACCCCAGTTTTCACCCCCTGAGCTACAACTGTCATAGACCACCCCCTTGGACACTGGGCAGAAAAGCCACAGGACACCCCTGTTCAGGGTACCCACTCTTCCGAGTCCTCCTCAGAGACCCCCATTGAGGAACCCCCTTGAAAGAAGACATTCAAGAGGAAGCACGTGGACTCGCCTGAGGAGTTGTTAATGGAAGACACAGATTACAATGATGTTGAAAGGTCATCACAGTCACCTCCTGATAATGTCTCCTTCAGATACATCCTGGAGATGTTAAAGCAGAGAGGTGACTGGAAGCCCTCCACCCCTTCATCTGAGGAGTCCGTGTTCCTGCAGGCTTTTTCTGTCTGGCCTTCTACCTCTTGAGTGACCCTGCCTGCCAATGAGCTCATCCAGCTCATTGTGCAGGGCACATGGAAGAACCCTGATTCCATTGACATGATCCCTCGGAGACCAGACAGAATTCTTTCCCTTCCCATGGAGAATCCATACTGGTCCAAAGGATTACAGTTGATGCTATGGTAGTGGTGTTGGCCATGCAAAAGGACTTGGCTGAGTAAAGTCCCGCTGTCCACCTGACCAACAGGGAGTCCCAGGTAGTGGACAGACTTGGGAAGCGTGTTTTCCATCAGGGACCTTTGCTATACGCTCCCTGAATTATTTGGCACATTTTACGAGGCTCTAGAGGGACTTGATCTCCAAACTCTCTGGATCACTCGCAGGACGGTTGTCTGACGAGGTCGGTGACAAAGTGGTCCCGCAGCTAGCAACCCTGGAATCAATATCCAACTCATCCATGAGGTTACTCTCACATGCGACCGAAGGGGTGGCTAGAGCATTGGGGTTCAGGCATTGTTATGAGGCATCATGCCTGGATGCTCATCTGTGTCCTCACAGATCCCTTCAACTCTTCCTTTCTGAATGCTCCCATAAAAGCTTCATCCCTTTTTGGCTCCAAAATGAAGGACACGCTAGCCAGGTGCGAGCAAGACAGAAAAACCCTGTCTGCCATAGGCCTATGGTTTTCCAGCCCTCAACGTACCTTCTCCAGGAATCAGAGGAATGGGAAAATGTGGCATAAGAAATCTCAGGGTTCTTTCCGTGCTGCACATGGTGATTATACTCCCAGAGGCAGAGGGGATAACAATTCTGGAAGATGCCACTATAGAGGTAGAGGAGGTCCTTGTAAGCAAGGCTCCAGAGACTCCTTCTCTGGCAGCCTTATCAGCGCTCCTGAGGGGTGTCCCAATTGCTTACCTTTGGAAGCAGTCGGAGGTCATTTCTCTCTGCACCAAGCTGCCTGGCAATCTATCACCACCATTCGTTGGGTGCAGAATATTATCACCAGAGGTTACACCATTCCCCTTTCTTGTTAGCCAAATTTTCCAAGAAAACTTCTCGACGTTCCACCCAGTCAAAGGGAAGAAGCAGCTTCAAAGATTATAAAGCTGTCTCAAAAAAGAGTCATCCAACAAGTCCCACCAGACCAGCATGGATCCGGATTTTACTCAAGATTCTTTTTGCTGCCAAAAAAGACAGGGGACTGGAGACCTATTTTGGATCTCGGCAGCTTAAACAAGTCTGTCACCCACATCAAATTTCGGATGGTCACAGTTCAGTCCATCCTTCCCTTTTTAAGAGAAGGCGATTGGATGTGCTCTATAGATCTTCGGGATGCGTATTATCACACCAAGATGGACAAACGCTCCAGGAGTCTGCTTCACTTCTGGCTAGGAGCCAGTCATTACCAATTCTGTGCCCTGCCATTCGGTCTCTCTACAGCCCCCAGAGTGTTCACGAAATGCATGGCAGTGGTAACAGTTCACTTGAGACTAAAAGGATTCCGGGTGTTTCCATATCTAGACAACTGGCTTCTTACCGCCCCCACCAAGCATCTTCTGGTAACTGCGCTACAACATACTCTCTCTCTCTCTCTCTCTCTCTCTCTCTCTCTCTCTGTCTCTCTGTCTCTCTCTCTCTCTCTCTCTCTCTCTCTCTCTCTGGCAAAATTGTTGGGAATAACGATACATTGGGAGAAATCAAATCTTATCCCTACACAACAAATAGTGTTCATTGGAGCAGTGTTCAGTACTCAGTCCTGTCTGGTATCACTCCCTCTTCAAAGACTCCATGGATTGAGGCTTCAGATCTGAGTGATTCTTTCTCAGACATCAGCCACTGCAAGGGAAGTTCTTCAAACCCTAGGTTCTATGGCTGTGTCAATTCCAATAGTGCCTCTAGCAAAGCTACATATGAAAATTCTGCAATGACTCCTTCTGTGTCAATGGTTCCCAAACTGTCATCCCCTGGATTACAAGATTCGAATAACCAACTCCTGCAAACAGGACCTGCTTTGGTGGATGAGGCCAGACGTAGATCTTTGGAGCCGCCCATTTCAACGCTCCCAGCCCACAGCCATTGTGACCAGGGATGCTTCCTGGTCGGGTGGGGGGAGCCATTTCCAGGGAAAGATTATCCAAGGCACGTGGCCCACCTCAGAGGGCCACCTGCATATCAATGTTCTGGAACTGAGAGCCATGCTGTTAGCATTGCAGGCCTTCCATTCAGCTCTTCCCTCTGGGACAATTGGAATTCAATCAGACAATATGTCAGTGGTCTGGTACATCAACAAGCAAGAAGGAACCAAGTCCTACCCCCTATATCGAGAAGCCATGAGAATTTGGCAGTGGGCAATAGCTTCTAACTGCTTTCTGATAGCAATGCATATCCCGGGGAGCTCCAATGTGATTGCGGATGCGTCCTCATGCCCCACGAGTGGTCCCTCAACCCAAAGGTGGTGCCTGTAATCTTCAGCCACTGGGGCCAGCCGTGCTGCAATCTTTCCACCTCCCCATCAAACACCAAGTGCAGCAGCTACTTCACCCTACTTCCCCCGGAGGGGGAGTCACCGAACAATGCTCTGATCCATGATTGGCCCACGGGACTTCTCTATGCCTGTCCTCCCATTCCTCTGATCCCACAATTTCTAAAGAAAGCTCTTCAGTTGGGATGCAAGGTGATCCTCATAACCCGATTCTGGCCTAGACAAGTTTGGTTCCCCTTTCTTCAGCCTCACCTAGTATACTTGCCATGAATTCTGGACCCTCTACCAGATCTGGACCCTCTACCAGATCTGATCACTCACCCCCAGGGGTTGAGTCAACCGAACCTGTCCACTTGGTTTCTCCACTTCCGCTAGTCACCAGGCAAGCTAATCTCTCCTCATCTGTACGAGACATCATTATGGCCACTCACAAACCATCCACCAGAAGACTGTATCAGGATAAATGGAAATATTTTCCATGTGGTCCAAGGATAACATGCTAGACCCATATTCGGCTCCAGTTACTGCAGTGCTTCAATACTTGGCTAAGTTTTTTTATAATGGAGCCTCTACCTCTACAGTACGAGTGCATCTAGTGGAAATTTCCAACTTCCACAATGGTATAGCTGCCACCCCTCTTATTTCTTTACACTTCTGCAAGGCTTTCCAAAAAGGGAACTCACATCTCAGGCCTCCTCTCAGACAGCCGTGGAACCATGGAACCTCACTTTAGTCCTCCAGTCTTTGACTCAAAAGCCCTTTGAGACTGCTGCTAAGTGTGACCTAAAGTTTTTGTCTTGGAAATCTTTGTTCCTGGTAGCCATCACGTCTGCCAGAAAAGTTTCAGAGCTACAGGCATTGTGTATCAAGAGGCCCTACCTGGTCTTTCATAAAGACAGTGTGTCACTTTGGACGAACCCATCCTTTCTTCCCAAGGTTGTTTCTGAATTCTCTATTAAACAGTCCATTGATCTACCAATGTTTTTTCTGAATTTTTCCAATAGAGGAGAGTATTGCCTTCACATCTTAAACATACATAGACAATTCAGATTTTACCTAGACAGGACCAAACCTATCCATAAATCTGAACAACTTTTAATCTCCTTTTTGGAACCCAAAATGGGTGAAGCTGTTTCCAAGGTTACATTTTCAAGATGGCTAAGGGACTGCATATGTATCACCTGTTCCCTCCGTAATGAATCCATGCCAAAAGTTAAAGCCCACTCTACTAGATCTATGGCAACTTCTGTAGCCTTCCATTCCAGGGCATCCATGGATGACATCTGTGCAATAGCTACTTGGGCTAAGCCTCGTACCTTTATCACTCATTACAAATTGGACCTGGTCTCCAGGGGAAGAGCTGCTCAATGGTACTCAGGAATGTTCTTCCATAAGGGCCACCCATGGACCTCAAGGTAGCTTGGGATTCTTTCCCATCAGTGATGAATGGAAAGAAGATAAACAACATCAGATAAAGAAGTTATGTCTTACCATAGCATTTCATCTGTGTTGTTCATCTTCTTTCATTTATCACTTCCCACCCTCCTTCCCCCTCCAAAGGCTCCTGGGGAATGCTGTGGGTCTAAGTGGTGCACTAGGGTACTTGCGTAGAAGTGGCCTTGGCTTTACTTCCTTTCTTAGCAAACTCGATCTGAGGTAACAGGGAGAAGGGCATTCTGGATAGAGACTTAGCTCGAGAGTTTTTTTGGCTGGTGTGAGCTTGGTAATAGGCCGACTAGTGATGAATGAAAGAAGATGAGCAACACAGATGGGTTGTTATGGGTAGACATAACTTCTTTTTTTTTTCCCACTGGCTCCATCCAGCTGGTGAAATCCAAAATGAAAAAAAATGTAGACAAACTATCAGTTACCCCCCCCCATAAATTTAGTGGAGCTTTGAATTTTGTGGATTAAGGCAATGGAGGGTGTCAGAGGTGTATGCAGCAGTGACTATAAATTATAGTACTGACTGTGTGCACACAGGACGACATTGGTTTTAAGGATAATTATCCTCATTCTTTTGTGCAGTAAGGCAAAATATTTTATTATTTTACACCTTAAGAAAGACATTTGCTATACATGATGCTACTTTACAAGTACTGTATGTATTTGTATCTGGGTCTGTAAGTGCTTCCTTAGTAAAATAATCAGGATTACAACTTTAACACTTCTGTTTATATAATGTTTAACAAATGGGTGTCCATTTGTTAATAAGAATGTGAGACACAAACTGCTGGATCATAGGTTATCAGTACTTCTCAGCTGCATAGTGCTCTTGATGACGTACCTGAGGTGTGTTGGTATTTCATAATAAAAGCATATCCTGCTCTGCCTCATTCCTTAAAAAAAAATGTTCTCTATAAAGAAGGAGAAAGGCACGGTATACAAGTGCAGCCAATACCATGCATGGTGATTTTCTGTAGCAATAATTAGTGCTTAAAATCATTTCTTATTGTGCATAAAAGTTCCACATATTTCTAGCAGCACATGCAGATAGAAAACCTCTAGCTGTGTTGCCAAACCACATGGGCTTGATAAACATGGCCGCGCTTGATTTCTCTTTTGGGGAGGGACTAAACACTACAACATGGATTCCATTTGGTGACTGAGGGTGTAACCTGGCAGCAGTCTCAAGATATTTGGAGCAAGAACTGGATGTCTTAAGGATAAGCATGTAAGAAAATACCTTGCACAGTTCTGCAGATACATATTCCCAAGTGGGACTGAGAGTAAGTCCAGGTAGTCTGTTCAGTTTAAATACACACCTACAGTTGATGTGAGCTCCCCTCAGGGATTCATCTGGTATTAGTTAAGAAAAGCGATGAATGAGAAATGTAGGATGTGAGTCGAAGGACAGGGTGCTGGTGTCAAAGAAAAAAAGGCACTTGTATGTTTAATGGTGCATAACTTTATAGTATTATAAAAAGGAAAACAAATTTCCAAATCATATGGTCCTACACTGCCTAATTAATAACATGTAATAATGAATACATTCTTTTATGGCACAGAGTGAGGAAGCTGCATTTCTACACTGATGCTGGTACATCTGGCCATATGAGGGTCTTTTTTCATACAAACAGACTTTATGCATGTGTTTGTCCCAATCTACCCCAGCCCGTTCAAGGGCAGAAAGACTTGTATTACTTTACAAAACTTAGAAGACTGAAGAAATAGAATAGAACATTGTTTAACAACACTCCTTTCCACCATCAAAACAATCATCCTGCTTTGTCCCCGGAAACTGACTTGTGAAATTATTGACAGCAGGACTGAGGTTGCTTAACAACTTAAGGTTCGGAAAGGATAAAGGCTAGTAGAACAGAACCATTACATGGCTATGGAAACCTAAATGTTAATAGTTTGACCCACTTTATGTAGGCCACATTCATAAATGGATATTGATGACTGAAGTATTGCTACTAGTTAAAGAAAAATCTGAGCTTCTGTTTTTATGTTTAGTTTGTTTTACAGGTTTTGAGATATGAGGCCTTTCTTAGCCAGCTTCCTTATTCTTTTTTCTAATCCATCAGCTCCCAGTGCCAATAGCAGTGTTTTACCTTATGTACAAGAAAGGGGTTGTGGCTTGTTGTAGGAGAAAGAGTACACCACTTCTTCCAGCTGACCAACTGGCTTCAGAGGTGCAGATGACAGAAATTCCTTCTGACCCAGAGAAGGCAGAGGCAGAAGCAGGTGAGTTAACTTACGGATGTTTGAACCGGTCCTTTGCTTCTTAAACGTGTTTCCACATTCTTCATAAGATATGTTTTTCCTAACCATTGTATTTTATGTTACTTATCATTTAATTACTATGTGAAGTTGTTACTGGAGTTTATCTCCCCAGGCTTCAGCTGAATAGGGGTTACATGCCCAATCAGACTTTTCCCATATACAAGTGTAAATAATTAAACTAGAATCACATGATGTCATCTTGCTTGCATGTTAAGAGTGATGTACATCACAACTGCATTTTTATAACATAGTTGTAAGAGTACAACTAACAACAATACAGTCTTCACTTTTTAAAATGTCTTACGCATGGCAGTCACAAAAGAGCCTGAAAAAAATCATTGTACTTAAATTCTCATTTATACTGGTAACATTTTCATGACTTCACAGAAAATAGCATTTTGGTTCCCTGTCAAAGGTTTTATTTTGCTTTTTCATATCTACGAATTGTTTACCATTTTCTGCACTTGTAATAATTCTGTATGTTGGCCCTTTTGGTGTATGACATAAAAGGCAAGGAAAACCTTTGCTGTTTATCCAGGATCTTTGTGTTGGCTTTTACAGTGACCACCCTACCCCGGCATAATATCTAGTTATAGTCAGCAATAGTTCAAGAGAAGCCTTTGTTTGTATGTATGACTCTTGCATGATTCACTCTAACATGGAACTACCATTGATCCTTCCAATTTTCTATGCCTACTTATGTTTGGATAGAGTAGCAGCCCATCTCAAGCCATAAAGTCAGACTAAATATCTCTACACACACGTGCATACTCATTCCTGCACACATATATATGCAGCACATCTGAGGACAGAATTAGTTTATTTATTCACCTGTCAACATGTTTTTAGAGTGAAAGAGGAAGTCAAAAACCTTGACAGAGATGTTTGTGAACACGGGTAGAAAATGCACACTTCATATGTAAAGCTCTCCAACCATGAGTAGGTTTGTTTATTTATGTACACATTATTTGTTAATGGGCAAGCCCACTGGACATGATTGTCACTTATCAGGGGTAACGGGGAGTACTGTCTGCTTCAGTGACTTGATCACAGTCATGCGGAAGGCAAATGGAGGCTGAGTGAATTGAACACTGAACTACAGGAAGCAGCTTGTTAACAGCTTACACCTTTTATGCTCTGCAATAACTAACAGAACTGGGGTCTTGGCACTGTTAGGAAACAACATTGTAATTCCACAGGATCACCCTTTTATGATCACACAACTGTGCCTCTGAATATCATTAAAAATAGTATTAATGCCATTTGCTATGGGCAATAGGGCTTCACAACTCCATATCCTCCATGTAGGAGACTTCGACTCTGTAGCCCTTATTTTTTCTTCCCTCTGAGGCACTGTAGCCCGAGTGCTAAGATTATTTACTCTGTTTTTTTTTTTAATTATCTAGGTCACACGTCTGGTCTGACATGAGCAGTAAAATGCTTATTGTCTGTAAATGGTTGCTAAGCAATCAATTTGTGTACATGTAGCTCAGTGACATCACTTTATATTTATAACCTAACATGGGAATCTTCAAAAAAATCCATGCAGGCCATCACTTATGACTGTTCATGCCTGTGCATAATAAAGTTTGGCTCATAAAAAACTTTATTTCTTGCAAACAAAGTTTACAATACACCAGTACTACAGTGAATAACCAAACCATGCCTCAAGTTCTTCTTTTGTAGCATATGTTAACATGCCCTTATTCTTGGCTTTACTTGCGCTGTAGACTGTTCACTTAAGTCATTCTTTCTGGTTGCTTCAGACCCAAACAATTGTAGATAATCAGCCTCATCGGTATAGTATGTAAGGTAACAGCAGCGTCTGATGGACTGGCACTGCATACTGATTGCCTTTATTTTGCTAAGGCATTTGATATTATACCATGCGAGGGAGTAAATGAAATATTAACTGTTAATTTCTGTGTAATTCAGTTTGTAAAACATTGGTTATTTGAATGCACTAATCCATAATATCAGGTTAGCCAGTTACCCATTTGTCACAGTAGGGGTTACCAGTAGTGTCCCACCACATCTCTCAAATTTTACTCAAGAATTCTGGACAAACACAACAATAATGGGGGAACCAAAGGCCCAAAAAGTAGGACTTTTTAAATAATACTGTAATTCATTGTTAAAAGTTAATAGAGCAAGAGGATTGCATTAATATGCATTTTGACTCATAAATGACACATAATTGATTTTACAGCATTCAGGACCATAGCTGTCAAGGAATGTTCATAGGTTGGTACTAGGCTATCGGCCCTAGGGCCTATACAAGCCTAGCCATAACAAATTCCCTGGCTATTTCTTCCCACACTATTTACTTCCCTTAAGTTTATTTTATAAATTGCATTACCCATTTGGCCATCAAAATTTGATTTAAACTGATCAATTGTCTTTAATAATCTGATTTTACTTGGAATTTATTTTATTTTTGGGATAACAGTAAATATAAATGTTTCCCTGATGTTATTGTTAGATTTTATTATATTACAGTTTATATTATTATTTCTTCGATTATGGCAATTTGTAGACATAGCGATATGTTATGTATATGTAGTAGATTTCCCAAGACAAAAAAACATGCTGGTGTATATCCAAAAATCCATTTTTTTAAATTAGGCTCAAGTAATAATTGCTAGATACACTTTTCAAAGCACATGCATAGAATTGCTGTTAATCTATTGGGTCAGTAATTATCAATCTCTACATCATTACCCTTCTTATATGTATAGGACAGATTATCTATTTTTTTCCAAGTAGAAGGAACTACACAAGAGTTTAACAATTTATTAAACAAAGTTAGTATTATAGGTAATACAGGTGGGCATTATTAGAGGAATATAATCTGGTCCCTAAGATATCTCATCCATTTTTTTCCAGTGCAGATATAAGATGTCTTGTATGCTAATTTCTCATTTGTTAGTTTTTTTAAACAGTTTGTTAATGCTGTTAAGTTTTCTCTTAAATGTTCTGGTAGTCTTCCTTTTATATTTTCTGTACATTCTTCATTTTCTATTATACAGTTTCCAGTAGCCATTATCCCACCAAAATGGCAGTAACAAAACCTTATCCTGTGAATTAAAAGAAAATGTTTTATCTATTTCTAATTGAAACCATCCAATATATTTATACTAAGATTATTCCAGTATACAGGATTTATAGATGTAATTAATCCGCTGTAACTTATCTAGTTGAAATTATACTTTTTTTTGTAAACTAGACTTTGGTTTATGAGCAAAATGTATTTTGAAATTTAAAGAATTATGATCAGACCAGCGTAATGGAGGACCCAATAGCAGACCTTTAATCATAACAGACATATTAGTAATAACTAGATCTAATATGTTACAGCCTCTAGTCAGTCTCATTACTAATAGTTGTAAGTTATTCAAATATAACATGCTCAAGAAGTCTTGTGATGTGGATTTGGTGACTATGAAAAGCATCCAGTCTATGTTGGCATAGCTATAGTCACCCACTAAGAGGACCTTCAGGATTTTACTGTGTAATTCAAGAAAATTTATGAACCCAATGTTATCTGCAGTTGTCATCGATTGCTTTCTGTAGCTACAGATCATTCTAATTATGTTCTTATACAGACCACTTAAGTCAGTTATTATTGTCTCAAACTTCTGGCTAACAGCTACTTCAGTAAAGATAGTTATCCTTGATCAATAAAAGAACCCAACCACCATTCCTTGCTGATCTTAAACATTCAAACTGTGTAACCCAGAAAAAAACATATTACTGGAATCCCAGACCTCAGTTATCACAACATCACATATTTTATCATTTGTTATTGTAAAAGGCGGCTCTGAATGCTTGTTTCCCAGACTTCTTGTATTACAGTGATACACCTTTATAAAAGTATTATACCTTGTGCTCATGCACATCTTGGAGTATATGTGCAGACGAGTTTCTGCTTATACAGATCTGATTAAGGTTGTCTTAAACAGCTACCTATTGGTTGCAACAGCTTGTCCCAACCTAAGTCAACAGCTTCACCAACAACAATAAGGGAAGAAAAAACAAAATGTGCGTGTTTCTATCACCTTTATAAAGACGAGGGAGAGCACACAAAAGAAAATGAGTCACCTTATTAGCCTTAGAAAAGGCAGAAGTTTAGACATAAAAAAGTACAATTACTTTTATCAGTGCTGTAAATCTTGTTTTCAAGTAACCTCCTCTGCTCATATACAGAGCAGCTTAAAGAGTCTTGAAGCTCTCTATTGGCTGCAGTAGCCTATCCACTTAAGTCAGCAGTTCTACCTGCAACATCAAAGGAAGAAGAAAACAAAATAAGAATGAAATTTAGAGTCATCATAATTGGCTGACAGCAGCCCTCTATAATTTACCACAAAATCAAACATTTTATGATAGACAGGGCAAAAATATTAGGCAATGTCCAGGAATTTCTGCAAAATTTTGGATAGGTGAGAAGTATGTGCCCCTCAGAGCTATGTATAAGAACACTCATCCATTATTGAATAAATATCTACTTAAACCGTTAACTGGACTTTTCTTTTTCCCCT
The DNA here is from genome assembly GCF_019279795.1 of Protopterus annectens. Lineage (NCBI taxonomy): Eukaryota > Metazoa > Chordata > Ceratodontiformes > Protopteridae > Protopterus > Protopterus annectens. The sequence goes on from NC_056739.1 coordinate 302,739,601, forward strand.
CAGGAAAGAGGACTTTATTTGGTTTTGTTAAGTCTTGGTAAGTTCGCTGTGGCCAGGATCGAACATTCTAAACCGCTGTCATTATTCCTGATCTTTCACTGGGGACACGTTTTAGCTACTCCTCTTGGATGCACATGTAGAAAAGGGGCTATAGATAACCAAATATGTTGATGTCTGCAGATTGGGTAATGCAGTTACTTTAATGACAGGTGCTAAAGTTCCCCAAGACAGTACTAATAATCTCACCTTTACTGTCAATAAATGTAAAATCATAAAACCTGGCAAAAAAGGACATGAACCACAATTACAGACTGCTCAGAATCCTTTAAAAAATATGGCCATTAAAGTTCTAAGAAAGTGGTAGTCAATAACTTAAACTTACTTAACACAAAACACTGTCTGAAAAATTGAAAACATGGTGCTTATGTTTTATTTTCAGGCACAAGGTATACTGCATGAAGTGAGCATTCAAATAGAAGACAGTAGTTGCTGGCAGCGATTTAAAATATAACAGTTTAAGATGCAAGTATTGTGTATCTACCAGTGTCAGGAAAACATATTCTGGAGTCCATCGAACTCTAAAAGGCATGTTTGATCACTCCAAGAAGATTGTACCACTTTAGACTGATCTCACCCATTATTGAATATATTACTCTGTTTTGTAACCCTTCAACAGGCCATCTGAGAAAAGGTTAATTGATTCCTTACAAAAAAAAAAAAAAAATCATTGAGCCAGAGCACTTGTATTGTTCAGGTTTTAGGAGCAGTTCTCATCACCTATCTCATATAGGGTAATGAGAAGTAACTTGTACTTGGTCCATAGGTCACTATCTGATTCAGTTCTGTTTGGAATGTATTCTTCCAAGAGCAATTACAATCTCCCTATTGACGTGTTGTGGTAGCATTCTGAATTCCAAAATGTCAAACAGAAGACAAAAAAATAACAGAAGTGCAAATATCGAATTCTCTGTTCTTCTCTAAACTTGTTTTTTTGCAGGTGGCAAGCCCCTTGCACCTCCTGAATTTATATAGTCCAACTCTGAAATCGCCATACCTCAGAGAAAAGGTAATATTCTGAGAAACATCAATCGTTAACGCACCATAATGTTAGTGCAGATGTTTGGTCATTCAGTCTCGACATTCTAGGACTTGGCATTGCGAGTCGCAACACTTTAAAAGTCAGTACTTAATTACAAGATCACTTAATGTAAAATACAGAAAGTTTTATTTATTTATTTGACATTTGTTAACTGGGATAGTCCAACTGGGTAAAAAGCCCATTTTCAGTGGAGGCCTGGGGAAAAAAGCTCCACAGACAATTTTACATGGTTTAGAGAAGAAAAAAACAAAACTTATGAGCATCATAAGAACTCTTTACTTCATAAGAGGAAGCATATTATAAACATCATGAGAATTATAAACAGCGTAGGTACATTGCTAAGCACAGTGAAGAATTTGATTAAATTAGATTACTTTGTTGTGGAGATTAAGTAGATTTAGGTAGGATAAGTAAGTACACAAGGATAAAGGAACAAAGGGAAAGTTATGTACAGTGGTAAGAGAAAGTAGAAAACGAGATAGTGTCCATGAAATGGGGGGGCACTGGCTAGAAGGGGGAAGAGGTGAATAGACAGGAAAGGTGGGGGAAAGAAGGATGAAGATAGGGAGAAATGTTAGGTAGGAAGAAGAAATGGAGAGAACTAGGGCAGGGATAAGATATAATGTAAGTGCTTGAGAATATAAATGTGACATTTAGATGAAGAGGATGCAAAGAGTAAATAAATAAGTGGCTTGGATACAGAGTAAGTAGAATGCTAAATAGATGTATGAAGATGTTAGCCAGGTCCAGTACCCGGGCAGAATCAGTTGTTGTTGAGGAAGACTCTTGGTTTTTTGAAGAGGATTGAATTGGCAGTAGTTATGATGCTCTGAGGGGTAGAATTCCATATGTTGGAGATGTAGTTGGAGAAATGAGTCCCCCCCCCACTTTTTTATTGGTTTTAGTGACTTGTAATAAGGATTTGTTAGAGAATCGAAGTGTATGTGTGTTAGTGTACGGTAATGGCATTATTTGAAGAACAGGGATTTTTTTAGGTTGATGTACCAGTCTGTGTGTGAGGGTGAGTTGTGTTTAGGCTAAATAATTGGGTAGTTCAAGTCAGTGTAGTTGATGTAATGTGGAGCAGTGGTGCTTTTGCAGGCATATCCTGTCTGTAACAGATGTAATCACTTTACACAATTTCTAGTCATCTGCATACAGACTGTAGAACAACTCAGATGAAAAAGACAGATCTGAAAGATGCAATATAAACAATTATGGGCCTAGGAAAGAGCCTTGTGGGACACCCTGACTGTAACTAAGAATTTTACCTGTCCAATTGCTGTATGATATTTGCCATGTCCTATTTGTAAGACATGCACCTATCCATCTTATCAAGTGTATATCACTACCTAGCTGTTTCAATTTATTGATCACTGTTTTGCATATGAGCCTCTCAAATACTGAAGTTAAATGTATGTGCGTTAAATCACAGCACAATTTTTCATTCATAGTGATTATCATATTGTTATAGAACATCATGTTACAGGTGGTAATAGATCTATTTTTAACATATTGCAAAACAACAAAAGCCAGTCCAATAAAATAAAGAAAATTTATTCTCTCTCTAGCGCCTCGGCCACAGTAAGCCTTCAAGGAGTAACACATGACACATTTACAAGAGTTTATATAGCATCAACTATTAACTTCAATAAAACAATTTAGCAATTAATTCATTAGAATCAATAAAATACATTACAAACAGAGTTAAAGTGCATTTGCAACAAAATTAAAGTGGCCGAGGCGCTAGAGAGAGAATAAATTTTCTTTATTTTATTGGACTGGCTTTTGTTGTTTTGCACAGTGGTATAGTTTATTGTTTCCTACTTGTTGTCGTTTGCTATTTTTAACATATGCATGCTGATATATGGTTTCAAGTCCCAACCTTTCCTGTTTTGACAATAACTTATCCAATATTACCTTGTCCATTGTTTTTCCACAACAGACAGGTTTAGTAAGTGCATGCCTCCAATCTTGAGGAATCTCCCTCTATATCTATATATATATATATATATATATATATATATATATATATATATAAAAAACCTAGTAAATAATAGATATAATGGTACTGTAAGTCTTGCTGAAGTGTTATCAGGTCATTATTACTGATTCTTTCTCCTCCTTGTGCTTTGTTTGGATCCATTTTGCATTGTTCTTTTTCAATATAATCTAATTTGAGTTTAGTACCTCACAGTAAGACGCTGTCCGGTTCGATTCTCAGCTAGAGTGTCTTCTGCGTGAAGACATGCATGAATGGGCGTACCTTCGTTGAAGGTTGTGCATCAGGCCTGGCAAGCCAGTACGTAAAAATCAACTGCCAGTCATTAGCGGACCGGAGTTCCGCTCTGGCAACTCCTAACCGGGAAAAGCCAAAAGACACAAACAAACCTGAAGTTATTTGGATGTCACTAGGGCAACTTATCATGCACTTAGTGGAGCCAAACTATTTGCTTAACATTTTGTAAATACAGCTATAATATTTTGTGTCTGAGAATAAATTTTAGAATCTACACACAGTTTCTCAGTTGGTATGTCTTTACTCCTTAGACATCTAATGTATCTAATAAAATGATTTCCTACTATGCTCAATATCTTTATATAAATTGTGTTGAATTTTTTCTTGATCTCGACTCACACTATGCTTAATTTGTTTGTCCTCCTTGTTTATTTCATTTTTCTACGTTGAAGTTTGACCTCCTTTCCATTTCTTGTATTTTTTTGTCTCTCACCTTAATCAGGTACCTTATGGAAATGTATCCCCCTGACTTTGTATGCCTAGATCCTGATGCTAAACATTTTTTTTTTTTTTTGCAGTCAATTTCTCTTTCAAAACTCTACCCATTCCTTCAGCAGTTTTTCCACTGAACGTATCACTCCAATTAGTTTTACATAGTGACTGTTTTGTTTCCATATAATCTGTAATTAATCTTCTGTGTATTGCTTTAGATTTCAATTTGGCAGAATAATCTTGTGAAATTAATTTTTATAAGCCATGATTACTGCTCATCAGTGGTGGTAAAACTTGACATGAAGCAACAGTAATTTCTTTAGAAACACAAACGATGTCTAGTATGCTCCAATCCCCTGTAGTTTTTTTTACAATCTGAAGAAATTGTTCCTGAACATACAGTGTGAATAATTTCCTTTCTAATGTTCAATCAATATTATTCCAGTCTGCATACGGTAAATTTAAGTCCTTAGCCACTATTATTCTTTCCATCTGTGTTTCATGCAAGAAATGTATGAATTCCTCTAGGTCATTAGCATATGACTTTGGTGGTCTATACACTCCAGCAATTGTTATATGTTCTGGGGTCATGTTTATTGTCACAGTTACACAATATGTTATCACTGAACATATAATCATCACAAGTCTCATAACTGTCTTTAATCACTGTTGTAACACCTCCACCTGATTTTTATTATAATGTCTGTTACAGTAAAAGCATTTATACCCTGACAGAACTGGTTTCCAATCATTGTTCTTTAACCATGTGTCTCAAACAATAACAACATCAATCTTGTGGGAATGCAGCAAATTTTCCAATTAAAAAAAATGTTATTATTAATGTCCTTACTATTAACAACCATTCAAGATTTATCAAATGTTGCTGTGAGCTGTTAAATTTTCAGCCTGGCAAAAAACCTGCCTTGTGTTTGTCAAATATTGCAAAAATATCTGCTGCAAAAATTCTTTTCACTAATCTTGGGAAATGCATACCATCCTGTCTAAACTTGTGTGCCCACAGTTAGACATGGATGCTCTACACATTTCCAGTTTTTTTTTCATGTAGGTATTCACCCAAAACATAATTTCATTCATGGTGACCGGACTGTCCTTTCTGTAAGTGATTTGTGAACAGTACGTCCTAACACCTGTTCAAGCTGTGCAATATGAGAGTGCTGTAAGTTCTGTGCTAACAGTCAGAGAGCCCTTGCAGATGAGACCATTTGTACAGACATGCATAAAAACAGATCTGTACTTCCGTACATTAAGTCATTCTAAGGCCTGTCTCACTTTCTCTATTTTTGCTCCTAGTGTGCTTAACACTATTTGATGTTCATTATCTTGTCTACAAATGTGTAAGTATCAGTTCCTCTAATTGAATCTCCAATTACAATAATATCTTTTCTGATCAGATGTAAAGAATCTTCACCTTTTAATTTGGTAATATCTGCTCTGTCAGTGGTTATAAACGAATGATCTTCAGTCTCGTTAATCTCACTATTTTCATTGCATGTTGCATTTCCAAGCATGTGGATCGTTCCCTGCGTAAATGGGCGTGCCTTCGTTGAAGGTTGGGTGTCGAGCTGGCACCTCGGCGTTTCGTAAAAATCTATTGCCAATCATTAGCAGACCGGAGTTCCGCTGTGGTGACCCCTTACCGGGAAAAGCCGAAAGACAAACAAACATTACATTTCCAAGCATGCAATTCTCATCTAGCTGGCTTTGTATATCCACAGCTTGAGCCATGTCATCAACGTCTTTCTCTTCTTTTTTCTTACAGTAATGTTCTTCAAACCTTATACGTTCAGTTTTGATTTTTTCCTTTTCACCTGCCCCTTGCCTCTTTTTTTTTTACTTTTCTTTTGAAAAAAAAAAATGCTGCCTTCTTCTGTAGTCTGAAAGTTTTCTAATATAAAAATGTTATCATTCCCTATAATCTTTGTGTTCCATAACAAAGCAGCATCCTTTTTAGTATGCATTCTATTTACTTTACAGATGCTTATCATTTTTTTCTTCCTTGTTAATTACTGTAAAGTTCTTCCTTTCTTTATATTTCTTCTAAATGCTGAGTATTTGTTTCCAGAATTCTAAAGTTGTCAGTGGCATGGTACTGATTCATAGGGGTTGAGTGATATTTACATACAATAGATGCATCCTTTCTTAAATGTGTTCTGATTGCCTAACATTATTTATCTTACTAGTCCAGTCATTAATATATATATATATATATATATATATATATATAAATAAAACAAACATTCTCCAAGACATGCCAATTGCATAAGTGCAATTGTCATCAGTAAGCCTACATTTACTTCTAATAATAATAAGCAAATCATCCAACTTTTGACATGAGGAAGAGAGATCACCAGTGTTATCAGGCATTACCTTTAAATATACATGGCATTTATTACACTGTACAAGATATTTGTGCTTTACTATATCATCAATGGCATACTCATTTAAGGAATCCTTATTCAGCTGCAAATGAATAAAAAAAATTCTTAAAAAAAAAAAAGAATAATCAAACTCAGTTACCACATAATTCAAAGAGAACTTAAATCACCTTCTTTGGGAAAAAACACACCGCAATATGCAACTATATATATATATATATATATATATATATATATATATATATATATATATATATATATATATATATATAGGTCTACCTGATAACACCAACAACAAAATAACTGACAAGAAAACGCCGAAAAAAAAAAAAAAAGTTCAAAAACACGAAACTTCAGATGCCTGACAAACAACAAAACATAATACCTTTCCCAAAAAACACACACAACACAAGCACACCAAAAACCTTACAAACCTACACTAAACCTTACATACACAACTATCTGTGCACTAACCTTAACCCAATCTCTAACCATAAGGTCCATCACTATCGCACACTTACCTTACCCGCACCCTAACCCTAACTCACTTAATCCACCCCAATCCTCAAGTCCATCAATATCGCACACTTACCTTACCCGCACCCTAACCCTAACTCACTTAACCTGCCCCTAAACCTAAACTCCGTCACTATCGCACACTTACCTTACCCACACCCTGACCCTAACGTCCGTCCCTATTGCACACTTACCTTAACATGTCGGTGTTCTCAGCGTTGGGATTCTCGACTGTCGGTCTTCTCCGTTGTCGATCTTCCAGTGTCGGTGTTCTCGTTGTCGGCATTCTGCAATGTCGGCGTTTTCAGGTAGACCCATAGATATATATATATATATATATATGTATATATATATATATATATATATATATATATATATGTATATGTATATATATATATATATGTATATATATATATATATATATATATATATATATATATATATATATATATATATATATGTATATATATATATATATATATATATATATATATATATATATATATATATATATATATATATATATATATATATATATATATATATATATATATATATATATATATATATATGTATATATATATATATATATATATATATATATGTATATATATATATATATATATATATATATATATATATATATATATATATATATGTATATATATATATATATATATGTATATATATATGTATATATATATGTATATATATATATATATATATATATATATATATATATATATATATATATATATATATATATATGTATATATATATATATATATATATATATATATATATATATATATATATATATATATATATATATATATATATATATATATATATATATGTATATATATGTATATATATATATATATATATATATATATATATATATATATATATATATATATATATATATGTGTATATGTGTATATATATATATATATATATATATATATATGTATGTATATATATAAAATTGTTAACAGTCTGGTCAGATTAGGCTTTTCCTCTGATTATTTGTTATTGTATTGTTAAAACATCAGGTATAAAGCTTCATGTGGTACCATATTCTGTTTCTTTTGTACCACGTTGTGTTTATCGAGCTTCTAAAGCTGTTTTTTTCAGATATGATTTATCCTGCAGTGTAACAGCTACATGCAATGAAAGCCAGTATTTCTGACCAATTTTCAGTATAAAAAAAAAACAGAGAAAAAAATCTGTTTATATTTTTTTCACTTTTGTATTCCTAATGTTAAAACAAATCTCAAAGATGCATTTCATGTAAAACTGGATGTATTGTGTATTTCACTCTTCCTATATTAATATTTTCACATTCTCCTGAGAAGACTGCTGACCAATCTTTATTACAGCTGCTCTTCATTTTGGCTCAAAGTGTCATCTCTCCAAACACCAGTATCTTTAAAGCTATATGGTAACTTGCAAGAAAACTGGAAGCTCTAAATTCAAAAGTCTGAGCTGTATTTCAGTACAGATGGAATTAGAGAAGCCAGAAACATCTACTTTGCATTGTTCTGTTATACCATAGACAAGTAATCGGTACAAGTATTTAACACTTTAAGCCTCAACGAAGAGGAGAAAGACAAATTAGCAATACTGATAAAGATATTGTAGACATGCAGAGAACCAAAGAAAACTGTCCATATGCAGGATATACATTTTTCACTAGAAGTTAGGGGGTTCAGGATTCAGTGGGAGTTTATGTGCCTAAGTTTAAACACAGAGCAAAAGACTGAGTTTGGAGATAGAGGAAGAATGGCATGTTACGTAAAAAAAAATCAACACATCAAAGGCAAACCTCAGAAAACTAAATCTGATGTTGGTAAATGACTGGATGTGTTTAGAGCAAGTTAATTTTTAATTATACAACTTAAAGGTTTGGCTGGGAAACTAGAAGTGTTAAACAGATGGAAACAGAAAATATGGATAAAATGAAGCCAACAATGACTAAACAAAATAAAACTAAAATGAACCTTTAGGTGACTGCCTGGTTTTTATGATGGTGCCTTGTATTAAACATTTAGCTGGATCTACAGCTTGCATGTACTAGGTGTGGATACACAAGAAAGCAAACTGTATAATGTTTAATCATATCTATAGGCTTTGTGAAGGTCAAAATAATTTTACAAAGATGTGTAAAAACTCTAAACAAATCTGTGTACCAGGATTTATAAGTTCCTAAACCAAAAGGGCAAACTAAAACAAGAATAGCTGATTTGTGTTATGTGAACTCGGTTCAGATTTTAAGCAACAGAGATCCCATGGTAAATGATTTCTGGTCTGATAAACATGTGACTCAAGGCAAAAAAATACATTTAAATTGATTACAGCTACTGAATGCAGTATTACAATTGGGAACTACTTTTATTCACTGTGTCTGCCTACGGTTGTATATAAATATCAGTGCAGTCTTAGGAGTATAGCTTACAAGTCATCAGGATTGGCCTTAGGTCAACTGGTGCCCTAGGCAAAAGGGCTCCACGGCACCCCCACTACACCTCCCGGTGCCCCCATCCTGGTCTAACTACATTAAATAAACACTGGAAAAGTGCCCCTGCTAGATCGGTGCCCTAGGCGGCCGCCTAGTTGGCCTATGCCTAAGGCCGGCTATGCAAGTCATGCATTCAGATGTTATTTAATTCTGAGTGCAGGTACAAAAAGTACAAACTAGTTTTCAGGTGTTGTCCATGGAAAATCCGATAAAGCAAGCAGACAGTGTGTTGGTAAACTTACTAAAAATGCAACACATTTAAACGAATCGTACTGTGTCAGCGGAGAATCATTTGTAGCTTTGTTCTGGAGGCAGCATGAATGGTTCTGTTTCTTAAACAGTATTTTTTATTTGGGAGGGAGTATTTAACTAAAAAAATTTCTCAAATGCAGGGAAAAGCATAAAAATACAACTTGCAAACTAAACACGCTCACAAAATGGGAGAAATGTTTAATAGTCAATCACCTGCACCCTTTAGTAGCCAAGGGCTTCTTCATTGCAAATTTCAATCTAAAAAATACACTTAAATACATTTGAAGTATGATGTATGTCAGCTGAGTAATCTCCCTGAAAAAATACTATAACAAAAAAAAACATGGAATAAACGTATTTTAACGGTTTCTTAAAAGTATGTACTTGTAAATAAATATTAAAATAACAGTGGCGTCACTGTTTGCCTGTGCACATCAACAAGTGCAAGACTCTTGTTTTGGGGTTAAGAAAGAAGTCTGGAAGTTGGATGGCCTGGCTATAAGCCACCTTGCTTTTATTACCTTCTTTGTGGAAAGACAGGATGAGAAACTGAAGCTCTGATACATTCCTGGCAGAAATCACTGCTATGAGGAAGATTGTTTTCCAAGACAGGGATTTTAGGTGAGCCGAATCTGATGTCTCAAAGGATGGCAGCGTCAGTTTTTCTAACATAAAGCTCAGGTCCCTGGGAGGTACTATTATTTTATTTATTTATTTATTTTTAGTTTAGTTTATTTTTTGGTGACTTGAGATACAGGATCTCCTCGAGAAAAATGCTTTACTGGTCTCATGCAGCTATGTGAGGGTCTATAGGTGAGCATGTTGCAACAGAGACAGGTGGGCCTTGACAGATGTAGGCTGAGCTTAAACAGAATAATTCTGACTGGTCTTAAGGGACTACAGGAACATCCCCTTATGTGTGCTGAAAGTTCCTTCCTTTGCTCTGATTGGATAATCTTTTCTTCTTGGCCAGGTGTGATTTCATATTTCTTTGTTTTCTGTTTTCCCTGCTTTAGTTTTCTGAAGCCTTGCTTAAAATCATGCCCAAAGAGTAATGATGTTATATCCTCCAGGCTCCAAGGCTGGGGGTGGATAGCTTTGGTTAAACTAGTGTCCCCTTCTTTGTTAGCAAGTCAACTTACTGGGGCAAAAAAAGATGAGTTTATCTCTAGCCAGCTGTATCGTATAAAAGAATCAATACTGCATGGGACAGTAGCATGCAACAAAGATTGTTTGTGGTCTTTCTTGCATAATTTTCTGAATCACTTTCAGCATCAGGGTCAGAGGTGACAAGAAAGACAGAAATCTAATTTTCCAGTTTAGAAAGAAGGACCTCATCATCCAAACCTTCTTGTGAGGGTTTATAGTACAGCACTCGCTGAGCTGAGTTTGCTCTAATGAGATGCAAAAAGGACCATTTCTTGTCACATTCCCTGATCAATGAAAGGAATACCACCTGTGAAGAGTTTTCTCAGTTTTTGGACTATCTGCCCTGCGCTTTCAGACCCTGGAGGTAGGCTCTCATTGTCAGAGATGCCTGTTGTCACAACATAATTGTATATGGTTGGGCAGAACGGCATGCCCTCCTACCTGCATCCAAGAAGCTTTGTATAACAAGTCCATGATCACAAAACAATTAGGAAAAGAGAAAGCCCCCAAACAGTGCACCATGATTTCAACTGGTCCTTTTTTTCAGTGAGTGTGTAAATGATTTTTGAGTCATCACAGCTTGAGAAGACACTCAACAGCTGTAATTATCTACTCATATATCTGACAAGCACAGTAAGTAAATGGTTAGAATGAGTGTAGTTAAAGTTGATGCCACTCAGTATGACAGAATTCTGAGACAAAGATTAACACTTTTTTTAATACACTTTTGACCAGTTAGATCAATTTTCATGGTCCAGTTTTTGACACCCTTCATGTTAGTACTACAGTTTGTGATTTATATTGATATGGCCAAGGCACTTGGTATAGATCTCTATAATAAGATTCTGAAAATCTTACAGTACTTCAGGTTCAATGGGTTTATCATTTAACTGGCTTCAAAACTAGATCAGTGAATGGTCCTTTGTGGTAAAAATAAAGCAGGTGTCAAAACCAAGTTATCTTTATAAAGGGGGCCTCCGGTTTCTGTACTGGAACCATTTTTTGTATTATCTTTTGTCTTATTTTACCTCTCTGTCTCTCCCTCTCTCTCTGGATTCTGTCTAGCATAATAAATCTGTAGATTATTAAAAAAGATTGCTGGGCTGCTGGCAGATATAAAATACCATGATTAATCTTCAACAAATGCTAGATGCTTTTTAAGTGCAGTCAAAATTTGCTACTCAAAAATCTAGCATTAAGAAATGTGAATAGGTATTTTTATAGCCCAAACTTCATGGAATTTCTCTTCAGGTAGATGGCAAATTTTAGAGATGTGATGGGGAAAAAAGAAATAATTGGGACCATGTTTTTTTGGGGGGAAGTGTAATGACTTGGCACATTTTTAAAATTTCTTACATAGTAAGTACTTTTAACAAAATATTGGGGAGCAAATGTTTGTAAGTAAAGAAATCATTGTTTTGAGTTGGGTTTTAGTATCTACATTGCCTAAGCATAGTAAAACCTTATTGATTTTAATGCTATTGGATCCCAAAAAGCAACTACTGGAAAATAGAAATGAAAATCTAAACCAACTGTAACTGACATACTGAATATGTAAAATGGGTAAAAGAACTACAGGAAGGATATTTAGAAAAAGAAAGGAACAAATTACATATAAATAAATAAATAAAATGTAGAAGAACAATACAGGCAGAATAATCTTCAGGAGAAGGAGTGAAGTTTATGGAATGGCAGAAACTGAGCAATTTATGTAATGTTTGCGTGAATGATAATTATTAAAAAGAAAACATACATGTAATGCTTGAAAGAATGAAAACTGTTACCATAATTTGTTGTCTGTTATTATGTATGAGTACCTATGTGATTTTTTTCAAAATGTGAAGATTTAATAAAGATGTTTGAAAATGTACAAAAGAGCAGTTTGAGGATTGTAATAACACTGTTTCCTTATATTTTGGCTGAGGTAGGTAACTGCTGTGATATGTGTCTATGTGGATAACCACATACATTAAAATAAACATTAAAATGTTCACTAGAAAAATGTTATAATATATGAATACAGTCCTGCATATATGTAATAGTGAGTAGTTATGCTGTCCTTATTTTAAAGCTTTAGTACGACCACATGCTGAATATTGTGCTTTCTTTGTCTCTTGCTCTAGAGGTAAAATTCAGAAGTGGGAACAGATGGTAGAACCTTTTCGCAATAAAAGTAACCATTGTCAGCCATCTTAGCTTCCCAAAGTGCCTGGGTTGATGCTGTTTGTACTAAGTTTATTATAGATTAATGGCAGGACTTAATTTTGACTTACAAGTGTTCAGGGATGTGAAATTAAATTGTGTACTGGAGCTAACATCTGGTGTACATGCTCATAAAACAAGAATCAATAGTTATTTCCTTCTACTTCAAAATCTTTCATCTGTTCTAAAAAGTAATCATTTTTTCTGCACAGAGTTGGTGTATCGGGGAGTGGTCTTCCCACATGCATGAGAACCTCAAAGCAATTTTAGAATTCAAGACTAAACGTCTTTAATTTGTTTTCATATGGAATATTGAAATTAGCTGCACTAGTATGCAGATTCTATGAAAATTTCTGCTGAAGTTTTAAGTCTGTAAATCTAAAACACAGAAGCATTGAAACCTTGCATGTTCAAACTATTTTCACTATATCTAGAGCGTGTGTTGCTACTGGTGATTATACATACATCAGTGTATGTCAGTAAAGGCCCTTAACTTTATTTTTTAATCCACTCCTCACATTCAGCTGTATTAGTATTGGGGTTTAGATTGAAAACCAGCCCTCTAAGCTATTTTGTGAAATCTGACTTAGAGATTTTAAAAATTCCTTAAAGAATACTTTGCTAACAGTGTTAGGTTAGCAAACTACTGTAACTAAGGAAATGAGTCTTTTGAGCTAGGAGAGGGGCTCTGGATTGCCTTGACTTAGTAAGGTATTACTAACTTTTAATGCTATTTACTGTCAAAAAAGCAATTACTCAAAATTGGAAATCAAATTGTAAACCAACTGCAGTTTAAGTACTGGATAGTTTTAGTCATGCAATTCCATAATGCTTGTTGCTTGGAATTCATGGTTTAGAAAAATAAAGCAATGCATTACCCAGCAGATGTATTTTTTATTGGCAACAGTGAAGTCATTGTTATGTATGTTCAGTAGTTCATTTTAACCATGTAGGCAAGTCACTGTGCAGAAATTCTTGTTTTACTTTTTGAATAACTGTATCATTGTAGCATCATACAACGTCTGAGAGCAATGGAGAACTGCTGCTTTTCAGAAATGCTTTTACTGGAAACAAAAGTGTAGGAATTCAACCTAGTATAGTGTATCAGGCCATGTATACCTTTTTTTTGTTTTCATTTGTTATGGACCATGTATATAGTTCTTTTGAAAATATTGTTTAGATTTTTGGATTGTATTATCACTTGATTTATATGTATTGTATATTATATTGTTATAATAAAATCCAATAAAAAATAAAAAAGAAAGGGGGCATGGCCAGCATGTTGAGTAGATAACAGCCATGTATACATTTTTCATTACACACAAAGCTTGTGTGTACAACAAATCTAAGAACAACCAAATAGCACAGGTAACTAATATTCTGTTAATTTCCAGTAGTGAAAAGGCTTTCAGAAAAGTTACCTCAGCTAGCTGGAATAGGTTTCAAGGCAATCTAAGGACAACTATTAAACTCAAGTTATTCCACAAATAGCTCAAGAAGTATTTATTGGAAGAAAAGAAACACAATTGTCTAAAACACACTTGGCACTTGTTGCCATTGCAACCAAAATTTATTCATCATGACATACCAGTCATCCAATGCAATTAAAACAAATGCCATATGCCGGTATCCGCTGTTAACCATAAATACCATCAGTAGTATTTATGGTTAAATGCCACCAGTGGGTGTTACAGAGCCAGTACAGCTTAGCATAGTCTAGCACCACCACCCCCAGGCATGCTCATCTGTACTAGCACCTGACCAGTAGGTATAGAGCAGTGTGATGTATCATTCACTCCCCATGATGTATTTAACAATTGGCTCAGTAAATCGAAGAGGGGGGCCCCGGGTCCCACCCCACAACCGTCCATAACAAGGAAGGGAGGGAGGGGCAGAATTGTTTCACCAAAGTGGTAAGTGATTTCACTCTTCAAAAGCCCCACCCCCTTTTCACTTCCACCAGGTATGGCAAGATAAAAGTTTCTGTCAGGGAATGCCTCTTTGTCTAATGCCTAAACCCCCAGAAAACACACTTGATACTTGTTGCCAGTGTGACCAGTGTCAACCAATGTAATCAAAACAAATACTATATGTCAGTGTCAGCCATTAGCCATATATACCAGCACTAGATGACACAGATCCAGATATTGAACTCTCATGTTGCCCCACCGCCACCACCAACATGCACATCCATACTGGCACCTCTAAGCACTTGACCAGTCATTGTAGAGCTATGTGATGTACTGCTTGCTCCCCACCATGTGTTTACCAACTGGCCCAGGAAAGCTGGAGTGGAATGGGGAATGCCACCCTGTGATTATATACAAGACTGTATAATAGCCTGCCCCCCCCCCCATTTCTGGCTGTATCTCATCCTGTTATGTTATAACATCAGATAAATTGTGATATTAATTCATTTCATTCACATTGACTACATGAAAGTGATAAAGTGGAATTAACACAACCTTAAGTACATAACTCAAATTGCAATCACAAAAAGTAAAGGCAAAGTAAATACTGTTTGTCATTCAATAACTGTCTGGCTTTTTATTAACTAAACTGTAATTGAGATTTATGCACTACATTGTACTCTGCAAACAAAATTCTAAAACAGTTGAACAAAAAAAGCCAAGTTTACATTGAATAGATCCAGTCCAGAAGGAGCCAAATGGACTCCATCGGGCTTAAACCAAAATGAATCTTTGTCCGTAAACTTCCAAAGTTCAGTGACATTTATCCCCAAAAGAGGGCTACCCTTGCTATCCTGTAATTGATGAATTTCTTGGCAGTCTTGATGGCAGCTGGAACTTTTGCCTGATGCCACACCAGTCTAGGTATGATTGCAGACCAGGAATTGACAGTGATGGCAGTTAGAATTCTGTGCCTTGATAACTCATGCAGAATCAAAGACAACAAACACCTTTTAGAAATGATACCCAATTCATTACCTCCAACATGCATCGCAGACAGAAGGCCCAATCTGCTGAAACAACTCTTCTATCGAGACAAATAATTTGCATATACTCAAGCTGGAACCCATCTCCACACAATTTCAAACACTGATGGATTCAACCCCAAACTTGTACCATTTGGTATGAGTATTAACCCGTGCTGCTATCCAAGTGATGAAAGATTAATCCATTACAGGTATCATTTTACTTGAGAAAGAAAAAACATAAAAACCTATGAAATGCAATTTAAAAAGGTGGGCAAAGACAATAACCTACCCTCTTTATAAGCTGCACAGAATGCCCCTCCTTGGCAAAGTCAGATGCCCCCCCCAATTCAGAAGAAACAGGAAGAGAACCATGTGATGGGCAAATCTTGTCTCTGTAATGCCTTCTATAACTGCCCTTCCTGGTCTGAGGGCATAACACCTCCCAGAGAGAAATATGAAGAACAAACCCTGTGGAGGGATGGAATGACTTATGCCCTGCAATACTGGAAACTACCAGACTAGACATAAATGCAAAGAAAACTTGATCAGTCTTGGAAATGTGGATCCAAACTGAGATCACCACTGAGGTCACAGCAACCTCATGCCAAGTTAGAGATAACAGGAGTTCCTTCATTCTAAATGTCTTCAAGTATAAGCAACAAAGTAATGTAGCAAAACGTGTTAAAGAATAATAACTATCTGTAATTGCATGAAACTCTACCAAAGTAATTCTCAATAATTTCTTACCTATGGGTTTCCTAGCATCCTTAACTTTAACCAAAAATTTTCTCAGCCATTTAAAATCCTTTTAGTGAGCCATCACAAAATCAGGGAGGCTTAACACCCTAGCCCAGAGATTGAGTACCGACAAATGAATTGGAATGGTTCTTACCACTACCATCTTAAATTCCCTGGCCTGGACATAGTGAGCAACCAAAACCAAAGACCAAGCTGCCTTGACAGGAGATGAATCCACACAAAGCAACTATACCAGTGCTGGTATGAAAGTGGGCTCTTTGAAAGCTTCTGGTGCCAAACTTTAAAGAAGAGATTATATATATTAATAATAATAATTAATAATGTAAAACAAAACCAGACAACATAAAACCAAAATAAGTGGGGGGGCTACGGCCCCCACACCCCTCAATGTGGGGGGCC